>NC_142143.1:33066515-33218030 GCF_024610735.1 Ursus americanus
AAATGAAGTCAGAGAAGCACTTATAGGGAACTGAGCCACTATTAACTGTCTGCTATTGCTACACCATTTGGGGTGTGAGAAATTTCCTCACATGTATTGTTTTAACATTACAATTAACTCCTGCAAGGTGTCCCAATTAATAGGGGATATTTGTGATCAATTAAATAAGACCAAGATATCCACTGATCTATTGGACTAAATTGGTAATTGGGGATCTTATCTAAGGGATGTGATCATAATTTGGGGCCTAATATTGTTTTATGTTCATCCTTTTCCTGTGCTGATGCATGTACCCTTTGCTGCCTGTCGTGACCCCCTGGAGCCATACCACAAGCCCCTGGACCGACCCCTGGATAGATTCTAACTACCACACAGCCCGCTGCCCCATTTCAGCAGGAAGCAGCCAGAGCGGTCATCGTCCCATACCTCAGTGGCACTTAGGGTTACTACTCAAGGGGGAGGAATGAGTAAGGGACAGGTGGGGAGAGGTAGGGAGACATAGATAGGGGGCTATGTGATCAGGCTCAGGAAATCCCAAAAAAGTGGAGGTGTGGGGAAACCAGAGATAAGGGGACAAATAGGACCGTGTGCGGTCGAGGGCCACCCTGCCCTAGGTGTGTGGGGTGGGTCGTGTGGGGTGGGTGTCTTTATGATAATCACCTGTGACCAACAAAGAATAACCAGCCCCTAAAAAGGAAGTAAGCCGTTGAAGGTGTTGTCAATAGAGATGTTAAAAGGATTTAAGTTCTCTGGGTAGCTTCCTATAAAGACCAACCCTAAAGGGCCTCCTTGGCAACCCTGTCAGGACCCCTTTTACTCTTGAGAGTTTTTTCTGTATCTTCACTTAATAAATTTCTATCACTTTACTCAAAAAAAAAAAAAAAAGAAAGAAAGATTAAAGTTATCATAAACACTGTGGAGGGAAATTATGCTATAAGCCTCAGTAATAAAGAAACCTAACCTAGTCTAGAGAGTTGAGAAGTGTACCTTAAGGAAGTTACATTTAAGTTGGCAACTACAGGAGGAATAGGATATGGGTGCAGGGAAGAGAGTAACACAGAGGAAGGATATAGGAAAGTACTGATCAACGAAAGAGGTTGGAGGGTATTTGGGGATGACAGTGACCAAGGCTGTGGGCAGGGGAAGTAGTGAAACATGATGATGAAAAGCAGCCAGATCCTGCAGGATGTTGTAGGCTACGCAAATGATTTTGGATTCTATCCTAAATGCAATAAAAATCTATTGATAGAGTTTTAAGTGAGGGTAAGAACTGTGACCAAATTTGCCTTTTAAAAATGTCACTATGCCTACTAAAAGACAATGAATAATAGGTAGTGGAGGGACCATTCATATGCTAGGTAGTACGGGATTAAGATGTGGTCTGGAACAGTGGCAGTGTTGGTTCAATTAAGTAAGAGAATTTAAATTGTATTTATGAAGTAAAATTCAGAGTACAGTTGACTCATGGGGCACCTGGGTGGTTCAGTTGGTTAAGCTTCTGACTCTTGATTTTGGCTCCAGGCCTGATCTCAGGGTCCTGGGATCTAGCCCCACCTTGGGCTCTGCACTGGGCTAAGCCTGCATAAGATTCTCTCTCTCCTTCTCCCTGTCCCTCTGCCCCTCCCACCAGTCTCTCCAGCCCTTTCCCCCAACCCGCACACACACTCTCTCTCCCAAAAAGAAAAAAAAAAAAAGATACCGTTGACTCTTAAGTAATGCACTGACGTCCCCGCTCCCTGCAGTGGAAAATCGGCATTTAACTTTTGACTTCCCAAAAACTTAATTACTAATAGCCTACTATTAGTCTGGAAGGCTTACTGATAATGTAACAGTCAATTGTTACATATTTTTTATGTTATATGTATTATACACTGTATTCTTAAAGTAAATTAAGCTAGAGAAAAGAAAAAGTTACAAAAATCATAAAAAAGAGAAAAATACATTGACGGTGCTGTTTTGTTTAAAAATCTGCATATAAGTGGACCTCCACAATTCAAATCCATGTTGTTCAAGGGTCAACTGTACTTGATTATGGATTGACTATGGGAGGTAAAGAAGAGGAAAGTGTCAGCAAAGCCTCCCAGATTTCTGGCAGGAGCATGTAAATAGAATCTTTCTACCAGGAAAGATTCATGTGAACCAGGGTAACTGGATAAGATTTGTGCAGGGTGTGAGTCAGAAGTGATAGGTTTCAGATGGAAAAGAGAGGGAGGAGCCATTAGGGAAGGATATCTTTGGATACCCTTGCTAAGGATGGACAAAATATTGGTGTTGAGGATGGTGATGCTTACTGATAGGCTTAGTTAGACAAAGAAATTAGAATCCTTGAATGTCAGTCTTGATTCTGTAAGGGGAATGAAGAGCCATTTACAATTTGGACAAGCAAATGATGTATTAAATATATTTCTCTTGAAATAAAGCAGGGGTTATTTGGGATTGGGAGAAGCTGGAGACAGAAACACTAATTATAAAACAATGCCAAAATGAATAAGCGAAAGACAAAGCCTCCAATAAGAAAATAAGCTGAAGACATTAGTTGGTAATTCCAAAATGGAGTATAAATGGCCAATAAAGAAATTTTTCTTATAAAAAAATGAACTTTATCAGTTACCAAATAGGGCTGAGAATTAAAAGAAGACACATTGTCAGCTATAAAACTGATCATTTTTAAATAATAATGTTGATTTTTGTTTGAAAGGTAGCAAAACAGATACTCATACACTGCTGGAAGTAGGTTAGAAGGAAATTTGGAAAGATTATTTTTTGAAGTTTTGGTAATTGATATTATTTAACTCACTCTTTCCACCTCTTGGCATTTATCTGGAATTCACAAAAATGTATATACAAAGATGCCCATATTAGTGCTATTTATAAAAAGAATAAATTAATAATGAAATAAATATACAAATGTGGGGATTAAATGAATAAAGTTTGGTGTATTTTTGAAAAGGTAATATACATAATTAAAAATCATGTTTTTGAAGAAACGTGAGAAGCAACCAGAAATGTGTACAACAAAATGTGGATAGTTGTTTTAACTAGCATATAGCAGCACCAGAAGTTCTGCTTTGGGAGCACCTGGGTGGCACAGTCAGTTAAACCTTGAACTCTTGGTTTTGGTTCAGGTCATGTTCTCAGTGTCTTGAGATAGAACCCCACATCCGGTTCCTCACTCAGTGTGGAGTCTGCTTAAGACTCTCCCTCCCCTCTGCCCCTCCTTCCTGTACTCTCTCTCTCTTTCTAAAAGTAAATAAATACATCTTTTTAAAAAACAATGCTTTGATTTTTAAAAAAATGTTTAATTAGAGAAAGAGCAACAGTAAATTCTACTTTTAAAAGCTATTACGATAGCTCAGTACAAGATCATTGAACTAGGCTGGTGAGAATGAGAATAAAGAGAAAGAAAGATATGAGAAATTTTTGAAAGAAAAACTAGGTTAAGAGAAGAATGGATTAGATTTACCATGTGGATGATGAGAAAATAGTAGAGCTATGACTGAAATAGGAAAGTTGCATGACTTTTTGAAAAATTCAGCGTTGGGAATATTGAAAGCAAACATTCAGTACTCCATAGGAGAAATAAGACTATTGCTTAGGAAAAAGGTCAGGTGGGTAAATTCTCAGAAGAAAAGAACAGAAAGGAGACTAAGGCCTAGATCCAAGGTTTTACTGGTCCAATGCTTGCTTTTAGCATTTCAATAATAGAGATAATAGGATTTGTATTTAAAGTCAGTAACTGGAAGAATAATGTTTTTTGACAGCTGCATATACACTCACTGGATGAGATTATAAATTAACTTGCTTAAAGCTATTTACTTTAGTTATGTCTGGGCACTGCGGTTTTAGTAAGGAGACATGCCAGATGTAATTTACATTATGTAGGTATTAAGGAAAAATCTTGTGATGCTGCTGGCTTATGTTTCAGGGGAAAAAAGAGAGAGAGAGAATTTTTTTTAAGTTACTTATTCAATTGGTTTTATTTTGGATTAATTAATTTCAGAAACTAATATTTCATGACTGTACTTTATATCAAAGACATGAAAAATATTAATTGGAGAAAATTTGCTAGCTATTTATTTGTTCAATATAGAAAGCACCATAAAATCTATCTCTAGAACTTGTTTTCATAAAGTTCATTATTCTTTATTTAAAATATTTCAAATCAGATATAAGTAACAAGTCTAAACAGTATTGAGGATTTTAAAGGAAAATTGTTTAAAATTATTCCTTATGTAAATGCTGTGTTATTTATTAGCAGAATAATCATAAAATAAAGATCTGTTCTTCCTTTATTAGAAGAACCACTATCCAACTCAGCAATCCTACTTCTAGGTACTTATCCAAAGAAAACAAAAACACGAATTCGAAAAGACATATGCACCCTTATGTTCCTCACAGCATTATTTACAGTAGCCAAGATACGGAAGCAACCTAAGTGCCCATAAATACATGAACAGATAAAGAAGGGTGTGGTGTATATATACCATGGATTATTACTGAGCCATAAAATAGAATAAAATCTTGCTGTTTGTGACAGCATGGATGGACCTAGAGGGTGTCATGCTAAGTGAAATAAGTCAAACAAAGAAAGACAAATACTACATGATTTCATTTATATGTGGAATCTAAAACCCAAACAAACAAACAAATGAAATAAAACAGAAAGCAGACTCAAATACAGAGAAGAATTGGATGGTTGCCAGAGGGGAGATGGGAGGGAGGATAGGTGGGAGATGGACGAAATAGGTGAAAGGGATTAAGAGGTACACCTTCCAGTTATAAAATCAGTAAGATACAGGGATGTAATATACAGCATAGGGAATATAGTCGATAATATTCTAACAACTTGGTATGGTAACAGATGGTAACTAGACTTACTGTGGTGATCATTTCGTAATGTATGTAAATGCTAAATCACGATTCTATGAATACAATGTTGCGTGTAAATTATTCTTCAATAAAAAGAAAAAGGAAAGGACAGACTACACATTTAGGAGAAAGTATCAGAAATAGATTTGAAAAAGAAAGAATATAAGAGCAGGAACAGACTACATTTTGCCTGTCCTTAAGTAAGATTGATAACGAATTGCTGAATAAATATCTACTTCGTGAATGAATGCATGTCTTATCATCTTGACCATCTCAATAAGAGGTACATCACAAAGCTATGAAATATTTGTATTGTTTGAATTTTTACAAAACATGAGGCATGATAATAAAATATTATATTCCCACCTCAAACTCGACTTCTTTCCCTAAATCTTTATTTCAAAAACTATCAAGCTTAAAGAAAATAAGTTTGTAGTAAATAAACATATACCAATCACCTAGATTCTAAGATTTTTTGCTCTACTTGCTGGATAACATAATTATCTATCCATCCTATTATCCATTTATCAATCCATCTTATTTTTTGATGCTTTTCCAAATACCTTGCAGATATCAGTACACACACATAATTCTATGAAACTGATTCTTTTTCCTTTTCCTTATGCCCTCATCTGCTAGATACCACAGCAAGTCTTCGAGATTTCTTGCTCTAAGAATCACACAGGATCATAAGATAAGGAGTTCGAGGTTAGGCTTCCCCTTTCTCAGTCTCTAGACTCCATTGGGAGTCCAAAAGGGAGTCCAGAAGATTTGTGTGCTCCACTTAAGACCTCCCCCTTACTGGCCTCAATATCATCACTGTCCAGCAAAAGAGTGGGAGCCCAGAATTCTGCATGCTCCTGGTAAAAACCTCCTTTTTCTTTCTTTTGCTGAATTCTGTTCACAACCTTGCCATCACAATCCGCATGGAGATGACCAGAAGTCATTTTATTATGCCCCAAACATTGGATTACTTCTGTCAAAGGAATAGAGGACAGCCAGACCATTCTTCTACTTCTGAGTTCAAGTCTCCTTGTGGTTCTATTGGCCATGGGGCAACTAACTATAAGATATACATATTTTATTTGTTTGGGTCCTACCGCTAGACTATAAGCTCCATGATGGCGGAGATTTTTTTTCAGTTTTCGTTCGCTACCATATCCACAGTACTTAGAATACCTGGCACATAGTATATGCTTAACAATTATTTGTTGAAGGAATAAATTTCCTTTGACAAGGAAGTTTCATGTCTTGAAATAGGAAAAACTGAATCCTACATATAAATGAGAGAAGCAAACTTACAAGTTATTAAAGGACCTATGGTAGTTCACACAAGTTACTCACCAGCAGTATTGAACTTCTGGCCAAACTCCTGACTAATTGAATCTTAGTCCAAAGTTGGAATATTCTTAGACTCTACTTTCCCATCTCATGTAGAGGTAAATTCTCTAATGTATTTCATATGCCAGCTTTTGATTCACATCTCCAGGGATAAAGAGACAGTTAACAGGTTGTTAAAATAATATTCTTCTTGTCTTGACTTCTGGGCCCTTCTTTTCAGAGTCCTATACTGTTAACTTACTTAATCATCACAATGAACTTAACAAGTAGGCATTATTAATATTAGTCAAGTAAGAACATTTCATAGAAGAGGAAATAGAAGCTAGCTAGGTTAAGTAAGTTGGAATTTGAAGCTGAGGAATCTAGTTCCAGAGTCTTTAACTATTACACTATTCTGCTTGTCAGACACCCAAGTAAGACAGATGTGCTGAAGAATTTCAAAGGGGTTATTACCAAAAACCAGTTATATGAATCTTGAACCCCTTAATTCACTTGTGTAAATGACACAAAAGGACTGAGGAACTAGATCTTGACTAGAATCTTCCCCAGGGGAGTTGGGTGGGGTGCTCCTTCTTTCTCTCAAGTCAAGACAGAGAGGCTTCAATGGAATTCTCAGAAAACTTGCTTGTCCCCTAAAGCTAGGAAAGTATAGTGGATTTGTTCCAGACTCTCAGGTGTGATTCTAAATGGCAGAGATGGGCCAGGCGGGTGTTCCAAAGGCAAGAAAAAAAGAATTTTGCCACCTAGTTAGCATCAACTTTCCCTCACGCTACTTATAGGAGCAAAAACGTAGTGTTTCTTGAGGGCCACATGGACCACATGTAAAAGACAGCTGGCCCGGAGATAATCTTAGGCTTTGGCGAGTAAGATAGTTTTAGAGGAGCGAAAGAACCTTAGTATTGGGTAGCAAATGTCGCTATATTCTTAGGGGTTGCAGAGTAAGCAAGAAGTCATGAGAGCAGAGAGAAGCATTAAGCGGGATGAGGGAGCTGCCCATGAATGAGAGAGCCTCTGAAGAATGCCCAAACATGGCTAAAGAGACATTGTCAGCTTTAAATACCTGGTATGCACATTAAGAATGAAGCCAGGATACAAGCCCTGGCTTTCTCCCCTCACTTCCCTGCCTCCCCCTATTTCAACTCTGGGGCATCACAGCTGTAATAAAAGGAGAGTTAGAAGGCTAAGGCAAAAGGAGATTGGCTATATCCTTGAATGAAATCAACAGCTTTGACTTGTACAGAGGTCCAGATGTTCTAAATACTGACCTGATGCTCTTTTGTGGTTTAAAGAAGCCAAGGAAATTTTAACTACCTAAGAATAAGGTGTAAAATCATGAGACTGCCCACATTTTTCACCTAGACACAAGAAAGAACTCCCCCACAGAAGAAAAAAACAAAGCTGCTTTTTGATTACACTTCATGACACCCATTTGTTCAATGTACCAGTGATAAGGAAGGACCTCAAAAATCCAGAGATTCCTGAGATCAGGAGGCAGTCCTTCATCCTGCTCATGCGGTGGAGTTCTATCAGAGCACCAAGATTTCAGGGCAGATTGGTAGTTTTTCCCTTTCCACTATAGAAATACAAGCTCGTGTTTTCTTCTCTTCTATGATTTGAGGAGAGGATTGCACTCAGAGATATGAGGACAGACACCATATTTTTAAAGTAACTTTTGGATTATGTATTCTTGGTGGTTAGGATTTTCTTTTTCATTTTTTTTTAATTAAAGCATTTGCTTGCCTATGCTTTTAGAATTTTTCTCCTCGGGATGCCTGGGTGGCTCAGTCGGTTAAGCGTCTGCCTTCGGCTCAGGTCATGATCCCAAGGTCCTGGAATCGAGTCCGCACTGGGTTCCGTGATCAGCAGGGAGCCTGCCTCTCCCTTTCCCTCTGCCCCTCCGCCTGCTTGTGTGTGTGCTTTCTCTCTGTCTGACAAATAAATAAATAAAATCTTAAAAAGAGAGAGAGAGAGAGAGAGAACATATATTCATTTTTTTAAAAAAGGAGTTTTTTTTCCCACTACCAATATTTGTTATATTTGGAAAATAGAGATAAAATTTAATGCTAATGAGTAGGCATTAGATAATGAACATGATTTGCTCCAAAATGTGTTTTATTTTTTTATTTTAATGTTTTTTTATTATATTATGTTAGTCACCATTTTAAATCAGACAATTTTGTCAACTAAACCTCACCAAATGATTGTTCTGATTTGTTAAATTTATCTCCCTATGTAAGAAGTAAGAGTTGAAAAAATACAGAATACATCCAGTATCTTCAAATTGGTCCCAGACAGAAGTAGACCTATGAAATAGGTAGATAAATGGATGGATGGACAGACAGGGATAGAAATATTCAGTTTCTGATGGCACAGTCTTGATGAAGGAGGACCTTTTAGAGTAGATTTGATCTAATAAATAAGAACTGCTAGGAGATGGGAGAGAAACCTTAAAATGTATAACCTCCCATCACAAATTAGGGGTGCTCTAATTATCCTTCCATCCATCCAGAATGGATGATGTCTTAATCTCTATCTTATTCCTCTCTTTCTATAATGGAGAAGATGATGATTTGGGTAAGCATTTTTTTCCCCACATCACATCTCTGTAAAATATATCAGTTCAAAGAGGAAGAATGCCTGTACCCACAGGAATCTTCCATTGTGAAATCAAGCAAAATGAGCAAGGGCTGGGGTTTTTTTATGTATGTGGTAATGGGATTCCCAGCTTTTCTTCTCTGCCTTCTCCACACAACCAGTAAATGCTATGCTCCAATTTTTGTTGTGAAAAGACACAGGTTAATATTGGATAGTGTAGTTTCAACACATAAGTGAAACTGTCCCCAAATCATCCATACTTCGGGTGTACTGATATTTGTCTGGAAGAACACAGAGTGAGGCAGCTAGTTGCCAAAAAGCCTGAAACAACTCCAAAGTAGCCAATGTATGAGGGAAGTGATGGTCTAGGACTTGTGAACCCTATAATTTAAAAAGCTTGCCTTACAACTTCCTCTTCCTTCTCTTAGAGTGTTGATCCCCACACCAAAGAAGTTTAGGTAGATCTGCTGAAAGAGAGAGGCCACATGGAGAAGCAATGAAGAACCAGACATCCAGGAACAGCCACCATTTCACTGTAAATATACGAAGAGTCTAAGCAAGATCTGTAGGGAAGGTTTACATCTGGGCCCCAGTCAACCATGGAATCTGATCTATAACAAAATGATTGCTACATTAAGCCACTATATTTTGGGCTGGCTTGTTACACAGCAATAGGTAACTGAATTTCAGTTTCTTTTTTCAAGCAAACAAATAAACAAATCTACTGCTAAGGCTTTGAAATTACTTTTTAAATTGATTCTTGACTTTTTACCTCCCACATGACACGTCATCTACCTGGATAGCATACCTCATGAAAAATCCCCTCCCTGATACACCAGGACAAAATGGACTACAATATTCCCTTTTCCTGAGAGGCAAATAACTAAGTTAACGAAATACCCACTCCAGTTATAAATGTTGCTATCAAAGCAAGGCCTTGTAGAAAGCCGGGACAGTGACAAGAGATAGCCAAAAGAGACTTAGCCCATTTGTTTTGAGACCTGTGCCAGAATTAAAATGATGATATTGTGTGGTTACTTTTTGTGCAGATTGGAATCTCACGAGTGTGAGCTAGTGTAAGGTAAAATACTAAGTCTTGCTGTATAATACAAATCCCAGAAATAAACAAGAAATCTTAAGGATCACATGGTTTTAGAGGTTACTAGCTATTCTTTATAAACTGAGTTTACATTTTCTTAAAGATTTATTTATTTTAGAGAGACAAAGAGAGGGAGAGAGAGCGTGTGCATGTCCACGTGCTAGCGACAAATAGGGCAAGGGGTAGAAGGAGAGGCAGCGAGAGAATCCCAAGCAGACTCCCCCCTGAGTGGGGCTTGAGCCAGGGACCCTTGAGACCATGATCTGAGCCAAAATCACCAGTCAGACGCTTAACTCCCTGAGCCACCCATGTGCGCCAACAAACTGAGTTTGCATTATGGTCGTATGAGAGAGTTGCATTAGCTGGTAAACAGACAGATCGACTATAATCTGGCATTATCTGGGTTTTCCATTATGCAGGCTGTGAGCAGATCTTTATATAAAATGTCACTGCCCCAGGTATTTCAGTGTATCCTACCTAAGGTGGGAGTGGAGATGAGTGAAGAGGAGAAGCAGCTTTCAACACATTTTTGAAGACTTAAGAACTCTTTGCGGAAGCAAAGTACCAACACTTAAAGGACTCTCTTAGGATTCAGGAGATCTGAATGGACTGTAACCCTAATTCTGCCACTTACAGAATGAGTGATGTCAGATACCTTACTGAGCTTCTCCTTAAGTAGTTCAAGGATGGGATTCAGTCAGTCTCTTCCATTTATTTATTCACTAGCGAACTTTTTTGAGTGTCTACAATGAGCCAGGCACTGTACAATGAGAACACAAACATGAATACATTGTGATTGTTGATATAATAGGCCTGATAACACTTTATAGGGAACTGAAATGTGTGTAATAATCTCCAGAGTATACTTTAACTCTAAAACTTTGTAATTTGGATTCCCCTTGATGTTCCAACACAACTTGAAATTCAAAATGAAAAAGACGAGCTACATACTAATTTTATTTCTGTTATAACCCTTAAGCTATTAAGAGAGTAACACACTTTCGAAAAAGACTGCTTGCTTTGATAGCATAATAGCACCTCTGTATAGTTTTGTAATATTCAATGAAATGTTCCATAAACTACAATATAACCACTGTACAAAGATATATTTATTTTGCAATACTCTGTCGACTTGCAGAAAGTCCTTCATTTAAGTGTTAAAAAACTGAATGGATAAGTTGAAACACTTTAATAACATCCAAATTCCTTGTACTTTACCTTTGCAAGCCAGAAAATCAGTTCTCATTCTTTTTTATGGAATCTAAATGAAACAATGTCTTGGGGATTTATGAGAAGTGGGAGGAGCCTTGGAGAGAATTTGTCATATTTTCAGGATTTCACAGTGGGATCTTCAGATTACCTGATTCCAAAGTCTCTAGGGATTTATTAATAAAAGCAAATTCAGAGACTTGCTCAGTCCTAGTGAAAGAGAATTTTTAAGGCAGATCTTGGGAATCTTCATTTTAACAAGCTCCCCATTTGGTTCATACACACCCCAGTTTGTGGGTCACATCTTCTAATCCTGTCACCTTATTTTACAGATAAGAAAACTGAGGCACTGAGAGATTAAGTGGCTTATTATTATTAAGTAGTCTAATAAAGTTCTTCCTAAAAACCAAAGAAACAGAGCAAGGGTGGTGTTTTTGAATAGCTTCTAGAGTGGAAAAGAAGAAAAAGAAAAAGCTGTGAGGAAGATGGAGAAACATTTTTCACAGTCTGCTTTTTCCATGTTTGGATCTATGGTGAGTATATTCATTCCTTTCCATCCTACTCAGAAAATTCCTTCAGTTGTTCACTATTCGACTGGAATTTTAAATGCTGTTGACCTAAAGTCTGCTTCAAATCTTTTGACAAGTAAGGCAAGGAAAGTCACAATAACTCTATTCTCTCAGAATCATGTCAAGCTGAATACACATTCAAAACAGAGTAGAAGGAAGAAAAACTCTCCCATAAAACAACTGAATGTACTTAACATCACCTGTGTCTCGTAGATAGTCTGGGTGACACAGAACGCACTTATTAAAAGTATACTGACATGAGTAGTTTTAGTTCATAGTTATCCATCTTAAGATCAGTATTTTATTGTTTAGAAACAATTATATAATTGAGTAAAATACCTTGGTCTTTAAAACTTAAACTATGAAATCACCGTCTACAGGAAATAAACTCACTAGGTTCTGCCTTAGCCTGTATTACCCTTATGCTTAACTCATAAGAAAGAACTATGCACTTCGCATGTCTGGTGTTTACTGATTGTTTAAACCCCAAGCCATGCTTTGTTCAAGGAGATTTTGAATAAGTAAGAAATGTGCATAAATAAAATATATATTTTAATATAGCTAATATATTTATTCTTATATTCCCTACTATTACTTTGTGAAGAGCTAGGGGTATTTTGTAGCTACCTATGCATATGGTTTATTATCTCAAATCTATTCCCTTGTAGGAAAATAGAATTGTAAAAGTCTTGTCCTTTGGAAAACAATCTCCAGAGAATGTGCTGCCAGATATTTATGACACTTTCTTTAAGAATGAAGAAAACAGAGACTCATTTTTAAATTAGTTTTGGGGCATTTGTGACTTGGACAAAGAACGTTGATGTTAGTCAGATGGTCCAGTCTGGATTAAGGTTTCATGCAACATTGCTGGTAGAAATTAATTTTTATTTGATGTTGAATTCTTGATGAAGTTTTAACTTGTCAAGAGCTGTAAGCTTATAAATGTGTGTATATGGTGAAATTTTATTCAATTAAACCTCATAATGCTCTAGGTATTTTACTGTTCTGAAAAGGAGATCTCTTGAACATGTTGTTTCCTGTACCCACAGGCTAATCCTCAAAGTGTACATTCATAACTGAACATTAGTCTACAATTTTAAAATAAATCCTGTGGCATTTACAAGTTAAACATGTATTATTTCCTGTAGAACACAGCTTTTTTGTTGACATTTTTTTTTTAGTGTAAAATGGAATTAAGGGCTTTTTATGTTCTTTTTCTTAAAGATGTGAAGAAATCTGACATTAAACAAGATTACCAATGGACATAAACTAAAAGTGCACTGTTGATGCATGTGTACTTTTAAAGAACCAATGTAATGATCTAGTATAGTCGATACTATGTGTTCATGTAAATATCTTATATTTAAAGACAAACTTACTTAGAGGTCTTTTATTCCTCTGCCTTGAAATAAAAGTATGTCACTGCAACTTAATAATAAGGCAGTAGGTAAGCTTTTTATGCTACCCACTTATTTAACCATGAGATTTCACAGAAGGCTATTCAGGATATTGAACCATAAACCTTAACTAAAGAGGGGAGAATATTTGGCACAAACATTGCAAAAATAATAATTATGTTATAATCCTTATGGGAATGGATATTATGTTATGCTGGAAACCACTTTCCTACCTGGTATTGTAAAACCAAACTTGTTGATGAAGTCCTGAAGAAGTGTTATTACTACTCGTATTTATTGAAAGGCTGCTACATTTCACACATTGTGCTAATTCTTAAAATATTTGTGTGTGTGTGTTTGTCTTATTTAACCTCTCAGGAGCTCTGCAAGTTAGCTATGTCACAGATGAAAAAAAAATTGTGCTAAAAGAGTAAAAATAACTAACTAGTGAAAAGAGCATGAGGCAAATCTAAAGCTTTAAATCTGAGCCTGATTCCAAATTTCATAGAAGGAAGATACAACTTTAAAATAGAGGCATAAACTTTTAAGGAAGTCACTTTGAATGTAAGTATCTATTCTATATAGGTGTCTCTCCAAGAAAAGGCCCTTATTATTACACCCCTGAGAACTATGTTGACTGAAAGTAAATCATAGTATAAGTCACAGCACAGGAGTGAGGCAGCATAATATCACAATGGCTAGACCTCTGTGCTAGAATATACACTTTAGAGTATGATAGGCTAGATTAAAATCCCAGCCTTGCTGTTTGCGAGCTATGTGACCTTGAGCACATTACCAGTATCTCCATACCTTAGTTATAATATCTGTGAAATGGACATGTGAAGAATACCAATCTTCATATGGAGAATTGAGGTCATGTATATCAAGTTCAATGCCTACGGATAGTAAATGGGGTATGCATGTGAAGTACTCTTCTATCACACGGAATATCTGTGGTTCATGATCAAGACATTATAGAGACAGATAGCAAGTGTCAGTCAGATTTGGAGAAGAGACAAAGGAAATCTGGAATTAGAAAAAGGAAAATATGTACCTTTAGCTAATTAATGAGATAAAAAGTGAACAATGACTCACAAAAAGAGTAGGGCTGATTACGGCATTCATATTTAACCTAGAATAGATTAATTTATTCAACAAGTATTTACAGAGTGAATTTTGCATGCCAGGCATTACATGAGACATAAGAAATTTTAGAGTAAGGGAAAGACACACTATTCCGGAAAAAGAAGAAAATCTTGACATATGCGACAGCATCAATGAACCCGGAGAACATTATGCTATGTGAAATAAGCCAGTCACAGAAGGACACCTCCTGTGTGATTCCATTTGTGTGAGGTGTCTAGAATAGACAAACTCGTTTTTAAAAAAAATTATATAATGGTTGCTAGGAGCTAGGAGAAGGGCAAAGCAGGGAGTTGTTCAAAGGGTTAAATTTATGTAAGCTGAGTAAGTTCTAGAGATATGCTGTACAACATTGTTGTGCATAGTTACCGTGTTGTGTACTTAAATTTTCCAAGAGGGTAGATATCACATGAAGTGTTTTTCCTGCGATCTAAAACGATTTTTTAAATGTAAAAAGAGGCACTATCTCTGCCCTTTTAAGTCTTACAATCCAGATTTGTATTGATAACAAATTAAGCTCAAATCAATAACCTTTCTTAGTGCAGCTATGATACTGAGATTCATTGGAGTCCCCAGAATCTGTCCAGCAGAGTTAATGTCTATTGAAATAACTTGTTACTGCAGTATTATGTACAGAAAAAAATCCTCTGAATAAGCCTGAATCTCAGTGATTGCAGCACAAATTTATGTGAATATAAATCTCTCGTTAGATTTAGGAGGGTAAAGAAGAATAAACTTACATGCAAGGTGTAGGTTTAGGCAAGTAGCAACTGACAGTAAGATAAAAATATTATAAGGGACATGATCAAATGTCTAACATGTTCTCTTTTTTTCCCTCCTTACTTTAAAATGATACCTAATTTCCTATAACTTTTCTTATAGAGTAAAATTGGATATATAATCACAATCATTTCCATTATTTATATAAAAAAATCAAATTGCATTTAGTAGATTTTTTTAAGTTTTAGCAATTAGCAACAGAGAAAAGAAGTCTGCAGAAACTGACCCTAAGTGATAGAAACAGCAAGGTGAAAGTTGGAACCATCAGATTAGACTAGAGAGACAATAAAAGAATTAGTTTCATTGTTGGTTGTTTGGTTTTTAGATTGTAAGACTCTGTTAGAGATTGCCAGGGTTCATCAAATATCCAGGTGTCCCCCTCTAGTTCAGAGACCTCGCACGTCTAACTGGGTAAAGGTGGTGAATTACCACCAATTTATCGCAAGGGGAGGTGAAGATATGGGTCACTCGGCTTTCAGGCAGCCGAGAGTATGTAGGTCTCTTCGCTTCATTCCTTTTTTTCTCCTCGCTGTAGCTGGAAACAATTTGAAGAAGGTGGAGTTGCGGGATGGAAACAATCTGGATTGTTCAGTCATTAGAACAATGCTAGAACAAAGTTCTTGTAGAGGAGCCGCCTGAGCCACACTGAATGTGACGTGAATGAGAAATAAACCTTTTGTGGCAAGCTTCTAAAATTTGGGGGTGGTCTGCTGCAGAAACTGGCATTAATTACTTTGATTAATACATAGGATTATTATCATTTATTTTAGTCCAAATCTTTGGATTCCCCCTGGGAAAGCTTTTATTTCTTTCTGATTATAACTTCCTTCCTTGCCTTTATGTTACTACTGCTGTATGATTTCTGTATGTCATTTTTGTTCATCAGTAGGTATACTCTGACCATTTGTGCAGAGTGGCTTCCTCCCCCCAACAAAATTCCTTTCTCTTCAGAATAAGCTCCAGGAAGCAATGGAACGCTGGTGACATCATATGGGGTTTTATTTTATGCATTATCGCTAGAGTTCAGCATCCTCTTATTTAGAATTCTTGATTTATATAGGTGCTCTGACAGGTAGTATTCCTCACTTATCTCAGTTCCTTCTTCCCCCTAAACATAAAAAAAAAAAAAACCCAAGAAATTAATCAGGTGTAAATGCAATCTAAAATTATATCTAGTCCAGCACATTTAATGCCATGATCACTGGAATTTTCTTTATAATTGACCCCAGAGGCTATACAAAGACTTTCCATCTTGACCTAATTATGACCACAGGAAAGGCTCAGACCATCTAAGTAAGGATATAGCATCTATGTTTACATCCAATTTCCATTGGAGATAAAGTAGATAAAAGGAATAGAAACCAGTCCTTCAAAATGGGTGAAATATAGTATTTCTGTGATGGTGCAATAAAGACAATAAAAATCCATTTCTCCATAAGAGCTATGAGAAAACTATTGATAATTGTTAAAAATCACTTTTTCAAAATTTTGGAAATTAACCAAAGGCTTGCAGTAATCAGAGGAGAAATGACAGAATCCTGATTAAAAACAGTGAGCTTTAAAGCATTTTAACTTGCCCTTTCCCAATTCCATGGTAGCCTTGAAAACCAGCAGTTTCCCAACTATGATAGCCGTTAAAACCAATGGCTTGGCAAACTGGAAGTTGACAGACCAGCCTTGGGGCACCTCAAAACGCCTCACCCCCTGAGAACAGTTGCAAATCGACCTGTCCGAAACAGGTCTGAAACAAACATACAAACAAAACAACCCTATTAATAAGACATGGGGAAGAAATCTTCAAATTTATATTGTCCCATCACAAATGAGGGCTGCTTTACTTGGTCTTCCGTCTAAGTAAGACGATATCTTAAAATATTATTCCGCTAACTCTCCCTAGGATGGAAAAGGTCATGTCCTGTGTAAGCATTCCTTCTGCATCACCTGTCAGGTACGTCAGTTCAGGGAGGAAGAATGCCTGTACTGAGGAGAGATAGCAGCTGCGATGGTAATTAGTCTTGTCTTCTCGTTTTCCTGGTCATGCCCGGTCATGTTGTTAGCAAAAGCACTATTCTTCCAGAGTGTGGGAAGTCCTGAGGGTGGGCCTACCCAGTTATCCTTAACCAATTCACCCTGATGTTCTCAAGTATTTAACTTACAGAGTTGACAAAATTGGCTCTAATAAACCATGTCATTCGGATCTAAAATGTGAGTTTCAGGTGCGTTTTCTAAAAATGTACCCATGTGGCCATCTTGCTGTGTCTTATGCAGGTTATTGTAGTCATTAAGCATCACCCACAGGCCGTGCATTATGGCTTTCCTCTGTCTGTGGGCATGTAGTCTCTGACTTGCCCAGGGAGAGTACGGGCCACCGTCTGACAAGAACCTAAAAATCATATCCAGATCTGAACCAATCCTGATTCCCAAAACACTCACTGGTTAGATTTATGTAGTACTGTGATTAACTCAGACCAGGGATTCTCAATTATGGCTACACAGTAGAATGACCAGCCATAGAAGTGAACCTTTAGCATCGGTAGTTTTAAGAAACCTTCCCGCTTTTTCTAATGTGCTGGCCACATTGAGGAGTGGCTCAGACTAATCAGAGCACAGAACTGGAACTGAGATTAATCTTACAAACCGCGAGGCTGACATTTTGGAAAGAAAGTTATGGATAATTGGAGGTAACCACAATATCAAATATAGTAATACTGCTGGGGAAAAAAAATCCTTGCTTTAGTGGCACTTGGGTGGCTCAGTCAGTTAAGTGGCAGACTCTAGGTCAGGATCTCAGGGTCCTGGTCTGGAGCTCCACAAGGGGCTCTGCGCTCGGTGGGGATCTGCTCTCTCCCTCCTCCCCCCAACCCTGCTCTCACAGGGGCACACTCTCTCTAAATAAATAAACAAATAAATCTTTAAAAAAAAAATTCCTTGCTTTAATAGTATGTATTTACCCAGAGACATGCTTGAAAAAATAATCCAAATAAAATGTTCCTTTCCATTTCTTTCTCATTAGTAATTCCCATTACATCTTGTTCAATTGCCTTGTTCTTAAATTTTCATTTTTTAATCTTACGTTCTCTGAGTAGCCTTACACACGGAAATTAATATAGTGTATGTGTGTTCCAGGACATCTGATTTGTGGATGAAATAAACATTTGTGGAGTTATTTAGAAAAGTCACCACTGTTTTCCTTTTTGGAAAATATCTTCTTATAAGGAAAGTTTTGGAAAAATTATGTTTATGATCGGGTATTACCTATATGTATGTTTATGGGTACTGCATTAAATAATGGAATAATGCCTGTTTTTACTATAGTCAAACATCATTTTTATCTTAAATTTTTATAAAAACACCTCAGTTCAAACCTGACAAAAATTGCTTTACTGTATGCCTGAACAGTGTGAAGCAAATATCTGTTAAAATAATATTGTGTAAATTCCACGTTAAATGAAATGGATAATTGCAAAGTTTTCACTTTACTGTCCTGTCTTAATTTAGCTAACAAGTATTTATAGTAATTTATGTGGAATTTTTTTTCAATTTTAATAGAGGCAAAATTATGAAATGCATATTTTAAGAGTACAGGTTATAGTAGGAAAAAAATTATGTTTGGCCATAACCCAATGTCAAACTGGGGAAACAATAAACTAAGCATATTAAATAGAAATAACTTTGAATATCTAAATTCCATTCTCCATTTTATCATAAAGAGTTATGAAATCAACATTCTTGATGATCTGTCAGTAGTATTTCTAACTATAAAATGCAAACAATTTCATAGTTGGCACTATAAAAAAGAAGATTTCACTATTTTGGAGAAATCTTGTTTTAAAGAATTAATTTAAGGGACTCCTGGGTGGCTCAGTCCAGTAATGTCTGCCTTCAGCCCCGGTCATGATATCAGGGTCCTAGTATCAAGCCCCATGTTGGGCTCTCTGCTCAGGGAGAGTCTGCTTCTCCCTCTCCCTCTGCGCAGTCTCTCTCTCTATCTCAAATAAATAAATAAAATCTTTAAAGGAAGGGTTAATTTAATTTCTCAGAACTGTTAAAATTAATTGATTTTTAAATTTTTTTTAAAGATTTTTATTTATTTATTCGACAGAGATAGAGACAGCCAGTGAGAGAGGGAACACAAGAAGGGGGAGTGGGAGAGGAAGAAGCAGGCTCATAGCAGAGGAGCCTGATGTGGGGCTCGATCCCACAACACCGGGATCACGCCCTGAGCCGAAGGCAGACGCCCAACCGCTGTGCCACCCAGGTGCCCCTGATTTTTAAATTTTATCACATTAATGTGAAATGTAGAAACATTTCACTGTGTGTGTGTGTGTATGTGTGTGTGGCGATTTTAAAATTTATTTATATATTATCCATCTCTTTTTTTCAGCAAATTATCCACTTTTGAGATTCAAAATGTCTTTCTATTTGATTTTTTATCACAAGTTTCATCTGTTAATTATTTAAGTCATTAAAAATCCTCAGCAATAGTCTTTAAGTTTCTGAAACCATTATTTTCAAGATGCATATCATGTGGCATAGGAAGAGTCAGAAAAACTGAACATTCATTTGCTGTATTATAGAATTTCAAAATCTACACATTTCATGTAAAAAGCAACTCATTTATCTTCTGCTTCTTATCTAAATTATCCTGTTCTAAATACGTTAATTTCTAAATCATGGTCTCTTTACATACCTCAAGGATTTAAAACCACTTTTCACAAAATGTATTCTTTTAAAAACATATCTATTTCTATTTCTAGAATTGCTCTATTATCTGCATTGTAAGTGGAACAGAAAAAAAGTTGATTTGCATAAATCATTTTCACTTCTATCAAAGGACCATAAAGATATTGCATTTGGACCCTACAGTCCTAGAGGTTAGGGACTCTAATTTTATTTTATTTTTCTCAATATCCATTATGGTTTATAGTTCTCTCCAAAATGCTTAAGGGAGGAAGATAAGGTGGGGGGGGGCACTAATGGAGGGGTGGAGAAAGGGAAGCAAGAAAAAGAGAGAGAAGGAAAGAAGGAAGGCAGGAAGACAGGAAAGCTGGAGGGGGGAAGGAAGGAAGGAAGGAAGGAAGGAAGGAAGGAAGGAAGGAAGGAAGGAAGGGAGGGAGGGAGGGAAAAGGGGAGGAAAAAAGGAAGGAAGGAACTTAATTACTTCTCCACATGTGTCTGTGGAGGCCTAATTACTTCTCCACATGTGTCTGTGGAGGCCTCAGGCCTGAAATATCATTCTTACTCATCTACAACTACTGGTATCCTGTTTATTGCTTGAGATCATGTTCAAATTTGACTAATTCTATGATTCTTCTGACCATTCAGAAGTAGACGTCTTGTCTAAGCTTATCTCTGCGTAGACTTCATGGCCAGCCAGCCTCTCTCAGCTATCAGCATCTTCAAATTTACATCTATGAAGCTTACATTCCTAGAAAAAGAGAGAAAGAGAACATCTCTGTCTATCTCAGCACCTACATCAAACCCTAAAAAGAACACCAGTTGGCTAGAGGAATGAAATCATTTTGTTTTGTTGTTGGCCTGGATCACGTGCTCACCTCTGTAACGGGAGAGGTGGGGCTCCTTAATGGGCCACTTAGCCAGAATCTTGTGGTGTAAGAAACGAACATTTCTCTCAAAGGAATTTATGCCAACTAGAGACACAAAATCAGATACCCACTCTATACTGGATTTCTTAAAAACAATCCAATGGAGGCATATAGAAGGGAATGAATAAATATGAGCTAAATAGGTAAAGAAAGAAATACATTTCTATTACATAAATGATTGCTTTGCAATATTAAGTACACACTAAGCTGGAAAAAGGAGGCTCGTCTTAGAAGAAAGAAAATCGAACCATAAGAAAGTTTGAACTTTTCAATTCACTTAGAAATCTTAATTTTGTTTCACATAAATGCCTTGTAATAGGATATGGATATTAAACTCATTTTACTTAACTATGACTTTCTTAATCTTTTCAAATTTTGATTGAACTTTTTGAACTTTTACAAATTTTCCTGGAAGCATGATTTGTATTTTAAGAGAAATGTGTACCAGATTTGGTGTGTTGGGTCATAACTTAATTAAAATCAAAAGAAAAGACATTTATAAAATTGAAAAAGTATCAGCACAATATGACAAACACAACATTGCTCCATTTTAAATCTACATTAACTTTGCTGCAGTAATATTTTTTACTTCTTCATGTTGCCAATCACTTTGAAGGTAAAACACAATATAAATGGTATAAACCTGGAAAATCACTGTATGGATAAAATCATTTCATTCAGTTTTATGCGTGATCATTTGTTATTTTTGATTTTACAAAGTATTCTATTAGCACTGACATCCTTAGCAATGGACTTTTAACTTAAGTTATTCAAGAATGACTTAATTTTCAAAGTGAAAATTACAACTATATTTGTCAATCTTTTGAGGTTGTATCAGGAAGGATATTATGTATTCACTGTTTCCAATGCCTCTGGTTGCTGCCAGCATCTGTGTATAGACCCAAACACATTTGGCTGCCGAAAAAATGCAACACTGGTTTAAGGTGCCAACAGTGGGCCATTTAACTATGCTTGGAAAGCTTGGCTACAAATAATTGTGGCAAAAAGCTCTAGGCAGTATTGTTAACAAATCCATCCTTTTCAAGGGTCCTGAACTTGGTAACACATTTGTAGCAATTTTTTTTTGTCCCATCCCCTGCCCCTGGGTAATCATCAGTTACCTAATTAGTTTCCACCAAACATCATTTACAGGCTTTAATCACTAATGGACAGCACATACCCCTACCAGAGTGACATCTATGTATGTGCAGAAACGTTTCTGGAGAATTATGTTGGGTATGTGGGAAGACCTGCACATTTTTTAATACTGACTTAAGGGCTGGTAACAAAACTGGATTTCATAATGCCAATCTTTCACGATTGTATCGTCCAGATAAATAACATCTCTATGTTGCTAGCCTCCCTTTTTAATCCTACCTACAAATACATGTGTGTATAAAATCATAGTCACTGTCCAGTTTTAGGCAGTAATATTGTTGGCAATGGGATTATAAAATTAGTCTAGCATCTGGGTTTAGAATACAAGGTGAGGAACACAGAATTTGCAGAGATTCCTTTTGAAATTGGGTGGTGGGTGATAAGAACTACAGAGGCAAATGCAGATTTTAGAAATCATGATATTAACACAAAGAAGGAAACAAAATCACAGACTCCAGATGCTGTTTAGTGCTATTATGTTGATCAGTGAAACTGACTCTTTAACAACACAGTCTTCTGTTTTCATTTCCAGCCACACATCCACGAATCACAAAACATTGCTTTCAATTCCAAAAACGAAGGTGATTACTTTTAAGGGTAAAAAGATGTGCAGATGTTTGCTGTACCTTAATTATAACATATGTGTCTTCCAGTCAGTTAAAAGTAGGTTGAAGTCATAATTGCTACCAATTTCATAGTTTCCAAACTAAACCAATGTAGAATACATTTCCTCTTAAGGTTTTATTCTAGACCTAACTCCTCTGGTAACTCCTCTGGTTGAAATTATCATCCAGCTTTAGATTTTGTACGTTACTTGTATTCTAAACTAACTTTACTATTTGTGTTAAAATTAGTCTGTAATTTAAGAATATTAAGATTTTTTGCCAAACTTTTAAAATATGGGGCATTAAGGAGTTCTTCTTTAAACTTATGTCTACCTGCCCCCACCCTCCCAGCCCCAGACAAATCACTACAATAACTAGAGAAACCGTCTGGCCTAGAAATACACATTCTAATTTAATCATGTTATTTTGCTGGTATGATATGATGGACATAAAACCACTTCCCAGTGGCAGATGAATTACTTTAAGAATAAGAAATGGTTGAAATATTGTCAGCCAACAAGTATGGGTTCATTTATCAAGAGTCAAGATACACACACGTGGACCAGTGGACCGATATGTTAAGTCTGTAAGATAACGAAAATGTGATGTACCGAAATAAGTCAATACACAAAGAGCACTAGGATTGACTTTTATTGTAATATTACTGTTTTTTATATTTTTTAATTTCTCTTTCCACTGGAAATAGTAAAAATCTAGACAATTCAGATATCAATCTCACTTTTTTATGAATAGAAAATTAATATGTACCTTTTGAGGTAATAGATTTTCTTTGCAGGGTTGAGTACTCCACCATTTGGAAACTGAAAGTATTTCATGGAGTACTTCGTAACTACTTCACTTGGAAACAAAGATACATAGTTTCCTGCCTTGGAGTTGTGAAAGGAGGTTAGATAAATGTTGATAGTTTTGAAAAGTGGTTCCAGATGAAGATATAATAAACGAGAGGTAGCTGTCTACAGCATATTTCAAGGTTGTAATCTTGAAAAATAAGTTAGTTAAACTGAGATCACATTCTCTAAGGCACACTTCCTGCCTAAAAGTACTGATTTTTTTTTCTATGAGTCTAACATAAAATCATAGATTAGCGTAGATCAGGAGACTCTCAAACTAGCTCTTCTTGAGAGGTAAATGGTAAATGCAGATGCTTGTAAAACATTTCTGTTGCCACAAACAACAACTTACGAAATGATCAAATTAAACTTATTTTAATTAATTAGTATTTATTGATCAGCTAGTATATAACAATGTTGTGAGAGATAATGGAAATAGAAATGAATGTTATGTCTTCTATTCTCAAGGTGCTCCAGCCAGGGTAGAGACAGAGAGAAATCAGCAAACATTTAAATGTGTTATGATGACTGCAAAAGAAAAACTTTTAAATGCAATTCCAGGGGTGCAAGTAGAAATGAGTGACTAAGGCCTCAGAGAAGGCTTCATAAAATGCAGACATGCAGACATAAGAAAGTTTTAAAGGACAAGCAGAGTATACTAGGGGGGAAAAAGTTGCAGTTATATTCTAGGCAAGGAAAAGAGCCTAAGCAAAGATTGAGAAGCATGGGAAAGCATGGTTTGTTTGGGAGAAAGCTATAAGGGTTTCCATTTTGTTGAATCAAAAACGAGCACAGTCCTTGGAAAGGTGAGATGGGTGATTTTGGAAAAGCAGGATGCGGTGGAGGAATATGAGAGGTGAAGGCTAAGGCTTGAGTTAGGAAAGGACTTGTAGCCACTGGTAGGAGGAAAGGCATTGGAGGGTTTTAAGCACAGAGATACACTTAGATGTATATTACCGAAATGCCATATCGCTATCAGAATGGAAGATTTGGTTTACAAAGGCACATTCTTATGTAATTTTAAGGCAAAGAAGTTACCACAAAATCAAAATCACAAAATGCTCAGAATATGGCATCGATCGAACTAAACTTTAGTGAACACTGGCTCTTCAGTTCCAGAGGGGAGAGATTTTCATTCTATTTCTTCTATGGAATGTTTGCTTTTATTTGGGAAATTAGTATATAATACGCTAATTTTGCTTTTATCTCTTCCTCTCCTAAAAATTGGTTGATTTTTTTCTCTTTCTAAGCAAAGACCATGTCTTATATTTACCCTGTTAAACAATACATTGAGTCATGAAATTCAGTAACTGTTGAGTAAATAAATGAATCAATCCATCAGTCAAAGATCTAGTCGGCTCCCAGTATGTAGCAGCTGCAGCCAACACCTGGCTTTGTTCTTCTGAAAAGCATGCTCAGAATTTGGCCAAGTAGTGATTCTTGACTCAGCGTCAAAACTCTTTGCTGCTTTGCCATCTAGTCTACATCCTCACCTTGTATATACAGGCAGGCAAAGAGACGACATTTGCAAATAAAAATATTTTTATGAAAATAAATGAGATTAGATATAAAGTTATTTACTACACTGGCATTCCAAGATGCTTTTTTTTTTTTTTTTTGGTAGAAGAGGAAAAAGCAGAGCTTTAGTTAACATAAGGATGAATTTTGCATAATTTAGTTTATATCCTTATGCATATACACAGGATGTGTGTCCTTACAGGGAAAAAACTGAAGTGCCAGCACCAATGAAAGGGGAATGGGAATAAAACAGGTATACAGAGGTCTGTTTTCACCAAAGGGGAGAAGCTATTCAGTCTTTTCTTCCCATAAACTTACATAAGGTGTCTCCACTCTGAAAGTGGTCCAAAGCCCAGCCTTCGATCTGTGTCTGTTGGAAAATCAAACTAATAATTTATCTAATGTAGCTTCACAAGAGATATTTCTTTTTGAATAATAAATAGCAAAGTAATTAGACTATAACTTTGAACTTCTATATTTGATCAATAATAATGAAGAAAAGCTCATTGATAATTTTTCTATTGTCTCTTCCTCTTTCTACATGCATTGGCAAAAGTGTTTTCGTCTATCTAGAAAAGGTTTATAATTGGAAATGAAAGAACAATTCAAAAAAATAAACAAAATCCAAACACAATATAGGTAGCTTCCATTTTAATAGAAATTGACGCTTATAGGGAAAAAACACCTAGGACTCCCTATTTGTTTATGTAGTCTTTGATTATTTACAGCACACATTTTTATTAAGTGCCCATTGTGAATCCTGCATTGTTCTCTGTGCTTGAGATGTATCAGCTGCAAATACAAAGAATCTTATCTTCATGGGTTTAAAGGAAAATACAATAAACATAACAAAGAAATAATTATAGTTAGCTAGAACACAATAAATGCTATGGAAAAAGAATAATTAGAACAGGGTAGGGAGAATTGAGAGTGCCAGGGCTGAACGGTGGGATGAAATTTAAAAGAGACTGATCAAGGACACCTGAACAGAGTTGGAGATGAGGACATTGGTTTGCAGATATTTGGAGTGAAAGTGTTCCAAGTGGAAGGAACAGCCACTGCAAAGTCCCTGCTAAGGGTGGAACACGCTTAGGGTGTTTGAGAAGAGGAAGGAAGCCAATATGGCAGATCCGGAGTGAGCAAAGGGGATGAACAGGAGAATTGCACATAAGCTCAGGCAGTGTGTTCGGGGATGGAGAGCAGATTATGGAAGACATAAAATTCCATTTTATTGGAATTTGACTTTATCCTGAATGAAATGGGGAGCCACTGCAGACTTTTAAGAATGGGAGTGACAGGTTAGGACTTATATTTCAAAGTATTATTTTGGCTGCTATTAGAAATGAAGTGTAGAGGGACAGGACAAGACTAGGCCAACGGTTGGAAGGCTATTGGAGTAGTGTAGGTGAGAGATAGATGGTGGTTCACCCCAGGAAGGTGGAAGGGTAGAAGATAGAAGTAGCCAGTTTTTGGAAATATTTTGAAGGTGTATTACTATTTTAACTTGATTTAATTGGTTTAATTTATTCTTCTATAAACTCGGCAAGAGATCTAAGTCTTAAAATGTTCATGTAATGCTAAACTATTCCCTAGAATGTTGCATTTACTGTTTCTTTCAGGCGTATTTGTATTATCTCACATGTGGATGGTGAGTTGCCTGAGGAGATGATATAATTTTTAAACATCACTCTGCCCTAACCTTACAAA
Source organism: Ursus americanus (assembly GCF_024610735.1). Lineage (NCBI taxonomy): Eukaryota > Metazoa > Chordata > Mammalia > Carnivora > Ursidae > Ursus > Ursus americanus. The sequence goes on from NC_142143.1 coordinate 33,092,963, forward strand.
GTACTCAGTAAATATTCTTGGATTAGGTTTCTTAAATGAAGATTTGACAAAGTTTTCTGAAAATCTCCAGTTTTGTGTAGTTCTCTTGCTTATTAAGTCTTCTGTGATTACAAAAAATTATATGAGATCTAAGGATGTGTCTTATGGCAATAGATACTCATTATTTTAATAAAATATTGTGATTACAAAGGTTAATTCACTTAATCTATTCATCAATTATAATAGTCTTCTGGTGACAGAATTTAATATTCTTTGTATTCTTTTTTTTTTTTAAGATTTTATTTATTTGTCAGAGAGAGAGAGAGAGCAAGCGAGCACAAGCAGGGGGAGCAGCAGACAGTGGGAGAAGCAGGCTTCCTGCTGAGCAAGGAGCCTGATGTGGGACTCGATCCCAGGACCCAGGGATCGTGACCTGAGTGAAAGGCAGATGCTTAACTGACCGAGCCACTCAGGCATCCCTATTCTTTGTATTCTTGACACAAATATGCAATCAGTGAAAGAGAAGCACGAAAATAAGAAGGAAAGAGTAAAATATTAGTTTAAGTCCAAATTTTCCCAATGATATATATTTATGTTAATGAGATATTCCTGGTAGCAGTTAATACAAGATGCTTGGATATAGCTCTTTTCAGAAAGATATGAAAATTAGTGCAATAAATGTAATTATCTTTGGTATTTACTGTTTTTAAAGTTATGTTAGTCTTTAGTACAAAATGAACAGAAATGTCCAATAACCTCTATAACATAAGCTACATAACAAGACAAGTAATACAATATCACTTTCAAATCTGACAACAAATTGAAAATACATATCCTGTTTTTATAGGGCAATACACATTTTAACATGGATCTAGGAGAATACACAAGGTCCTAAAGGGAAAAAATTCAGCATAAAGTGTAATTTGGATTTATAAAATGAAAATTAATTTTTTAAAAGATTTTATTTATTTATTTGACATAGAGAGAGAGACAGCCAGCAAGAGAGGGAACACAAGCAGGGGCAGTGGGAGAGGAAGAAGCAGGCTCCCCCTGGAGGAGCCTGATGTGGGGCTCGATCCCAGAACGCTGGGATCACGCCCTGAGCCGAAGGCAGACGCTTGACTGAGCCACCCAGGCAGCCCAAGATGAAAATTAATTTAATTGTGTTAACCTCATTTTTCTTTTTTTAAAATTTTGATCTAAAGCCCATATTAGTGATGGTAACTAATCCAAGAATTTGAAGGATGTAAGGAATTATGCAGAAAGTGCATTTGACGTAACATGTTTAATTAATAGAGAAGCAAAGAATCTTGCTTGCATTATTGTGATAACAGCACTTTGCCTATATAAGCTCAGCCTATGTATACTTTTACATTCATATTTAAATTTCAGTGTGATTGAAACCAGGGCTTTCTTGTTAAAAAAACAAGCACATTAGTAACTATAAATGATAGATTGGAGATATTTAGGGCATGGGACAAAATGATTAATGACAAATTTTTGTAGAACTTTCTGTAACACAAGTAGTTCAGTTTAAAAATACTTTTGAAGCATCTGCTCTTTCAAAATCTGAGTTCATTGGATAATTTTGTAATTTTTTTTCTTCTAAAAAGTCACCTTTAGTAGCCTTCACAGAATGGATAATAACACTATGCAAGTCACAAAGCTATTTTAGCAGCATTCTTGTGTGGTAGGGATGTGTGTGTGTGTGTGTGTGTGTGTGTGTGTGTGTGTGTGTGAAGATTTAAAAGCAAAAAAAAAAAGATCTGAGTTTTGTAGATATAGATGCTTTCATCTTTGACTATTTTACTATCTAGTGGGAACGAATTCAAGTGGAGCCACATGGAGATGTTTCAAAATTCTAAATTCTCTCAGAAATAAAGCATATAAAGACTTCAAATAAAATATGAAACATCCATTGATTCCAGTTTATCATGAAAAGTGTTAAATGCACATTTATACCTAGTAGCAAGCCAATTCATAAAGTTTATATGATTCTTATATTAAGTTTATATGATCCTTTGTCTATAATGATACTTTCATCTGAGAATAGGTCCATTTAGTTGCAGGATGTGTCCATTTTTCAGGTAACCTTTCCTTGTAACTTATCTTCACTGAAAATGAAAATCATCCCTAAGAGAAATGCTCAGAAATTTGGATCTGTACTTCTACTCTAATTGCATAGAATATCTTTCATGCCTGCAGATATTTTTACATCTAAGACAGCCTGCAGTTCTGCTTGGCAACATGAAACTTGTTTCACAAATTTTTCAGCAGCTGGTATGATAATGAGCCAGTTTTTATGTAAATTAGTGATCTTCCTAATCAATTTTTAACTACAAAATTAAAATTTTAAAAATTTTCGAGTAAATTTTTTAATGGTAAAACACTTCACCAAATCTATTTATTTAGCTTGCTTTTCATTCAGTCTCTAATTTTAATAAATGTTTCTATGAAACAGAAAAATTTTTTTCTGCCAGAACTCCAGTTTTTAAAGGTGTGATACATTAAAGGTACATTTTACTTTTTCTTTTAACTTACTATTATTTTGAAATAATACATTTTTATTAATTAAAATAGTGAGGTTAGCATATCCTTACACTACCACTTTATTTATTTACCTATTTATTTGGTGAGTAAAGTGATAGAAGTTTATTAAGCGAAGATACAAAAAAAAAAAACTCTTAAGAGTGAGAGGGGTCCCAACAGAGTTGCCAAGGAGGGCTTTTAGGGTTGGACTTTTATAGAAAGCTAACCAGGGAACTTAAATCCTTTTAAATTAACACCTTCAATGGCTTGCTTCCTTTTTAGGGGCTGGTTATTTTTGCTGGTCACAGGTGATTATCATAAAGACACCTACCCCACAGCCCAGGGCAGGGTGGCCCTCCACCCCACATGGTCCTATTTGTCCCCTTATCTCTGGTTTCCCCACACCTCCACATTTGTGGGATTTCTCTAAGCCAGATCACATAGCCCCCTATCTATGTCTCTCTGCCTAGCCCCACCTGTCCCTTACTCATTCCTCCCCCTTGAGTAGTAACCCTAAGTGCCACTGAGGTATGGGACGATGACCGCTCTGGCTGCTTCCTGCTGAAATGGGGCAGCGGGCTGTGTGGTAGTTAGAATCTATCCAGGGGTCAGTCCAGGGGCTTGTGGTATGGCTCCAGGGGGTCATGACAGGCAGCAAAGGGTACATGCATCAGCACAGGAAAAGGATGAACATAAAACAATATTAGGCCCAAAATTATGATCACATCCCTTAGATAAGATCCCCAATTACCAATTTAGTCCAATAGATCAGTGGATATCTTGGTCTTATTTAACTGATCACAAATATCCCCCAGTAATTGGGACACCTTGCAGGAGTTCACTGTATATGTTAAAACAACACATGAAGAATGGTGTAGCCATAGTAGACAGTCAGTAGTGGTTCTTGAGAAGTCCTTCTCTGAATTTATTTCTTGGCTGAGTGCATTTAGTGCCTGGGAAGTATCATTTAGAGCCCTGCTGAGCAAGCATACTGTGTTGCTTATTTCATATTGCTGCCCTAAAGTAAGTCCTAGAAGTCCCATAGTGACCTTTGAGGTTCTTTTTACCAGGAGGCCTGTTGTAGGCTTAGTTAAAGCCTTTGTTTGTAATTGTATGTCAGCAGAGATCCTTCTAGGATAAAAGACTATGAGGGATGAAACCAAGAAGTCCTTTTTGTTTGAGACCCTGCCTAAACAATATCCTAATTACAAGGGAGATGGAGTGAAGCCTTGTCTCAGAGAGCGAGAGTAAAGCAGGGGGAGTGGCAGGCAGAGGGAGAAGCGGGCTCCCTGATGAGCAGGGATACTGATGTGGGACCCCAGAACCCTGGGATCCTGAACGGAGCCATGGGGCAGATGCTCAACCAAGTGAACCACCCAGGTGTCCCCAAATTGATCTTTTTTTGGTTTGTTTTTTAAGATTTTGTTTATTTATCTTGACTGAGAGAGAAACAGCCAGTGAGAGAGGGAACACAAGCAGGGGGAGTGGGAGAGAAAGAAGCAGGCTCCCAGGGTGGAGCCTGATATGGGGCTCGATCCCAGGACTCCAGGATCAGGCCCTGAGCCCAAGGCAGACGCTTAACGACTGAGCCACCCAGGCGCCCCCCAAAATCGCTCTTCAAGAGCCAGAGTGTACTCTGTGGAGATACTGGATGGCCCTGCTTTCTTTATGATTGGATTGTACTACCACTTTAAAAGCAGTATATTTATATCAATCATTTCTTTAGAAAGACAAAGTACTACAAAATAAAAATGCTGTTTTTGATGCTGCAGCTAATTACTCTTTTTAAATACAGGAGCCAACATTTTTCAAACCACAAACTAAGCAACTATTAAATGCATCCAGTTATTGACAAAGTACATTACTTTATTATTATCCCATGAAATGACCATTCTTCTGAGAATAAAGAGCAATACTACTCATGGGGTTATTGTTCTCTGACCGTATTTTTGTGTTCATGGACCTACTTTCCCAATTGAATACCCTGGAGTATAGTGTCCTCAGAGATGATGGGGAAAATGTACTCAACCTTTACCACAGAACAGGGAATAAAGTTTATTGTTATATTTATATTTTATCTAAACAGTGTACATCTTTCTGTAAAACACAATTGGTTGTATCTTTAAATTCAGTTATTTCTAAAGTAATTAAAAAAAACTTTTGACTCTAAAAACAAAGATTTATCTAAGGTTCTAGCTACCTGGGTGGCTCATTAGGTTAAGTGTCTGTCCTCGGCTCCAGTCATGATCCCAGGGTCCTAGGATCGAGTTCTGCATCAGGCTCCTTGCTTAGCAGAGAGCCTGCTTCTCCTTCTGCCTGCTTCTCTCCTTGCTTGTGCACAATCTCTCTCTTTTTTCTCTTGCTCTCTCTCTCTGACAAGTAAATAAATAAAATCTTTTAAAAAATTTTAAAAATTTATCTACGAGTCAACGTCGTAGGCACTTCAAATATGTACTGAGCATATTGTGAGACACCAGTATTCTAAATTATCAATTTTTATCATTATCGTTTTACCAATTTCAATAATCAAATGAATTCCTAATATTCAAAGATGAGGTTTTAAAAAAGAGTGTGGGTTTGACTGATAATTTTGGTAGGTATTATTTTTTAGAATCTGCACTTCGACTTTGTAAATTTGGGTATGGATAATACATAGCTTGCTGCGGATCAAAGTGTGTCAGAGCTGAAAACCAAAACAAGTAAGTGTTTTCTTACTGACACTATCATTTGTTTTTCCACTTGGTCTCAGATTGAAGATCCAAATTTTGTCCAAATGTTTCTTTCTCAGCCTCTGAAATCTAGAATTTAGAAGAATGCCTAAAACAAGCTAGATTCTTATTAGACATTTGGCAATTAAATGAATGAAAATGTATCTTTCCTTGTCATTGTATTAACAATGCAGTATTTAGTTTTCATTGGTTTTCAGTTTTGTATGTGTCACTTTGGTGTATAGAAATGTGTATTTTTATTTTTTTTTTTCAGCTTTATTGATATCAGTTTCCCTGATGTGCTTCAACAAATTATTAGCAAACTGAATCCAATAACACATTAAAAGGATCATAGACCATAATCAGCAGTGATTTATCCTTGGGATGCAAGAATGTTTTGACAAACGCAAATCAATAAGGGTGATAAAGTACATCAAGAAAATGAAGGATGAAAATCATATCATCATACCATCATCTCAATAGATGAAGAAGAAGCACTTGACAAAATCCAACATTCATTCATGACAAAAACTCTCCACGAATTAAGTATAGAAGGAATGTATCCCAACATAAGAAAGGCCGCACATGACAGACAAATAGCCATCATCATATTCAATAGAAAAAGCTAAAAGCTTTTCCTCTAAGATCAGAAACAAGACAGAGATCCTTTCTCTTACTACTTCCATTCAATACAGTGCTGGAAATTCAGATCAGAACAATTAGACAAGAAAAAGAAAAGGCATCCAAGTAGGAAAGGAAGAAGTTAAGTTGTCTCTATTTTTAAATGAAATGATCTTATGTAAAGAAAACCCTGAAGATTCCTCCAAAAAAAAACTTTTAGAATTATGGCGATGCCTGGGTGACTCGGTTGGTTGAATGTCTGCCTTCCGCTCTGGTCTCAGGGTCCTGGGATCCAGCCCCACGTGGGACTCCTACTCAGCGGGGAGCCTGCTTCTCGCTCTCCCTCTGCCCCTCCCCCTTCTTGTGCGCGCTCTCTCTGTCAAATAAATAGATTTTAAAAAGAAAAAGAATTAATAAATGAATTCAGTAAAGTTGTGGGATATAAAGTTAACAGACAAAAATCGGTTGTGTTTATATACACTCATAACAAGCAATCCAAAAAAGAAATTAAGAAAACAATCCCATTTATAATAGCATTAAAAAAAACAATTTAGGAAAAAATTTAACCAAGGAAGTGGACAGTCTGTACACTGAAAATTCTAAGACATTGATGAAAGAAATTAAGGAAGAATAAATAAATGAATAGATATTCCGTGATTGTGGATTAGAATTGGAATTAATATGGTTAAAATATCAATACCACACAATGCTTCTTTAAGACAAATTAGTTACCCCCCTTCTTGGCACATAAGAAAATTGATACAGAGTCCTAGTTTAAAAGCCACCCACCTCCCTGTGTCGACCAATAGAAAGCCAACCTCAAAGTAGGTTAATAAATGGTTCATTTGTTGTCTTACTAAGGAGTCTAGCCCAGAGACAGTCTGAGATTGCCCTGAAGAATTGCTCTGAAGCTTGTTAGCTGTAAGGGATTATATACATAGAAAAGGAAACGAAGTGTACGTGCTTGCAAAGCAGTTCTCCAAGTTATTTGGGTGTCACAAGGTACAATTTGTTCAGTAGTAAAAATTAAGGTTTACTGATTTCCACATAGACATGTGAAAGACCTAGGGGTCATCTTCGTACGTTATGTTTCTATCATATCTGATTGTTCAAAAGCATTGCTTGCATGCCTCCACTGAACTGATTTTCCGGTTCTTCCTGTTTTTGATTTCTCCTTGAGGTCACTTGAGATGGTCGCCGAGGGCTGACATCAGTCACCTACGCAGTTTTAGTGCACACGTGCAAACATTTTTTAGAGAAAAAGAGGTCACTGCTCAGTAAGCCTGTAGGTTTTCACCCAGGCAAAATGGTATATACTTTCTACAGCAAGACTTAATAGGAATAGGGTGACTAACAAACCGCCTTCTTCATTAGGCTGACTCAAGGGCTGGGTGAGGCTGCACCTACAAATGGAAGGTCTTTAGAACGTGCCATTGGGCAAGATTGGAATCCTCACGGACTGTGAAGTTGAACGGCCTGGGAGACAGCTGGATAGGGAAATACATAGGTGTGAAACAAAAGAGGGAGATCTAGCTACAGAAAACACCTTAGATTACTTAAATGCTTGGGTTGTATCAGATGATTGTTCATAATATTCAGGCCTTTCCTTAATCTTATGGGAGAAATACACTTCCCTGTCCCATTATATGGGGCTTGGCCAAGTGGTTTCTTTGGCTGGTAGAATGTGGAAAGTTTGGATAGTGTGCCAGTTCTAATTCTGGCTGTAAGAGGCATCAAGTTTCTGTTGGACCTTTTTTGCACTCTTGCCTTTTTGCCATAAGAAGAACATGCCTTGGAAGTTAATGGTCTAAGGTGGGTGAGAGACATGTGGAGCAGCCCTGAATAAAGCTAAGAACCAACGGAGCCAAGTCAATCTAGATAAGGTAATTCCCAACCCCCCACAGATATGTGCTGATGATAGTAATGATAGTTTTAAGCCACCGAGTTTGGGAATGATTTGTTTTTGCAGCATTACTGCAGCCATAAGTGACTTATCCAGTACTCCTCACTTACTCTTGAATTAGTACCATCTTTCAGTTGAATTGGCCCAGCCCCTCTCATTGACTCCTGTCATGCTATTATTTGGAATGATGACTATTATCCTTCCTTTCATAATCAGAAGTTGACAGATCTGTGCAGATAGGTGGAGAGAGACCCTCAAACGGTGGTCCCCACCATTATCACATGCAGAAAGAATCTAAAGATGAGGGGGGGAAAAAGCAGAATTTAACTTAATATAAAAATCTACCTGGCTGGGTGGGAAATATAATTTTCAAGTATTACTCACAAGGGAAGTATGTGCAAATAACTAAGAGATTACAATATGACAATTAGAGTAAGGGCGTGTAGAAATAATAGAAGAGAAAAAATTGCTGTTAGAGTTTTTATTAGACTATAGATTCTCTTCTGACTCACTCATGTTTTACACATATCTCCAAATCCTTATAGGCATAACATTAGACGAACATATTATTAAATATGATTGCACACTGCTGTTTCTTGAAAGATATGCTATTATATCTCCCTCTACTTTTAAGTTCTGCAAATTAGTTTGGCTTGAGTCCAAAAGAGCACCAATACTTATGCATTATTTTATTTAAAAAGCCCCCAAATCAATTTTTTAATCCCTGAATATTGTTGTTTTCAAAGGAAATATGATCTTCTTGGCTTTATTCCCTACGACAAACAAAACTATCCTAAGAAATTATTTGACAGAACCTGTCAATGTGATTGAACTATATAGTACACCAGCTTAGAATTAAAATTGCCCTCTGTTTATTATAGAGTAGTTTACGGGTCGTTGTTTTTTTAATGTAAAAACCTGGCATATTGAAGCTCTGCTACATTTAGAACTTTTATTAAAAAATACTTGGTAATGTAACAGAACTACTGTGTTTCCTGGAGGGTATGTCTTCAAAAACACATTCTACCTTCAGCTTCTTAGCCCTAACTTGATTGTCTTTTAAAATCTCTATTGTGGTGAAACTCAATATCAATGTCCCAATTAGTCCAGTTGTGGTCAATAGTAAGCCCTTACTCTCCTTCTGGAAACTGTATCTAATTAACCACAGAATCCTTTGGAATTGTTCTTTTCAGTATTTCTCAGAGATGTTCTTCCCTTTCCTGACCTTGTGCTATGTCAGACCTTTAGCACTTCTTAAAACACGGCAAACAGCATTGTGATGCTTGCATAGGCTTAGCAGGGAGCAAATGTTTACTGTAGAGAATGAGTGAATGAATGAATGAGTGATTATTCTTTCCCCAAAAAACTCTTATGATTTCCTATTTTTTTCTGTCCTTAAGCCACAAATCTTAGGCACTGCCATCAAGTGGATCACCAGGACATAACTTAATCACCTTTGCAATCTCATCTCTTAACTGTATCAGACCCATATTTCGTTTCCCTCTCATGAGTAAACTTCATTCTCACACTATGTGCTTTTGCTAATATCGTTCTCGTAATCTGAAGTATTTTCCCCTAAATTTCCATTCTGGAAAATTCCCATTTTTCTTGCGAGTTTCACTTCAACTCTATTGTGTAATAATTAAGAACACGGACTTCGAAGTCAGTTTCCTTCGGAAGATGCTATTCAGTTTCCCGTAAAACTAAACATCAATCTGCTATATGGCACAGAAAGTTTATTCCTAAGAATTTACCCAAGAGAAATGAAAATATATATCAACAGAAAGAAGTGGGAAAGAATATTTACAGCAACATAGTCATAATAGACCAAACTGGAGGCAGACCAGGTATCCGTCAATAGGAGTGTCCATAAACAGTGTATATTTGTATTCACACAAAAGAATACTACTCAGTAATAAAAAGGAATGAACTAGTCCCACAACGTGGATGAATTTTAAAAGTATCATTCCGAATGAAGGAAGACTCAAGAAGATAGACTACTGTATGATTTTATTTATGTGAAGCTTTAGAGAAGTAAAAACTGAGCTAACTGCAGTTGTCGAAATGTCATATGAGTGAAAAATAAATGCTCCTTGTGAGCAACTGTGGTTCTTGGATAGTTAGTTGTACAGCAAAGTTGACTAATACAAGCATAGCTAGGAAACCTATTTTTAAAGTATGATATGATATTATGCCCAATTCTAGGTTTGACATTTGGCTGAAATAAAGAATAGGCTCTGAAAAAAAAAAAGTTTTTTCCAAAATGACTAAAAAGGAAGAAGAAAACCTAAATAGGCAGATTTTTTAGAAGCTCTTGGAAAAAACATGAATTACCTCTGAAAGATTACGAGGCCCAGATGGTTTTACAAGCTAATTCATTTCAATTTTTTAAAGAAGAGATACTTCCAAGAAGATATACACACACTATCCAACAGTTTAGTAAAACAAAATCTTCCCAATTTATTTTGTAAAGCCGGCACAGCCACAGTAACACTGAAGATATCACACACACACACACACACACACACACACACACACACACACACACACCTCATTTATGGCTGGAGATGTTAGGTGGTAGATTGGCTGTTGTCAATTCGACACCATCATTACTTCCCTCTAAGGTGGGCACTGCATTTCTAAGAATCCCCTTCTTTGAAGACTCTGAGGTTTTGCCAATAAAAGGAACAGACATGTAATTTGGAAAACAGAAGTGAAGTGGAAGTCACCACACTCACAAGGTCACGGGGCCAGATTCAGTGGCTTCTTGGAATTCCTTGTGATCTTGGAAATCTCCACGAGCTACATAGCTTGAGGCTGAATTGTTAGCCAATGTTTCTCTGATTCTCTGGCCATAGTGATCTAGACCTTTACTGTCCTGCCCCAATTCCTTCCACATTTTTAAACTTCTATTTCCTTTTTTTTTTTTAAGATTTTATTTATTTATTTGACAGAGAGACAGCCAGAGAGAGAGGGAACACAAGCAGGGGGAGTGGGAGAGGAAGAAGCAAGCAGGCTCCCAGTGGAGGAGCCCTATGCGGGGCTCGATCCCAGGACTCTGGGATCACGCCCTGAGCCGAAGGCAGACGCCTAATGACTAAGCCACCCAGGCGCCCCTTAAATTTCTATTTCCTATACTAAATTCTTATTCCCGTACATTTATAACGGCTCTGCTCTGCTGACCAAAACAAGACTAATAAAATGTTCATACCAGAGTGGTTCTAAGGGAACAGAATCTTAAGAAGGGGAGTCTGGAATTGATTCTGGAATTTGCTTATGTTTAAAGGCTTCATGAACTCCCTGTAACTGGTAAAAGAGCTTCTGGTAGTCTCCATTAGGAAAGAGACTAATGAACAGTAACAAAACAGTCTGAGAACTATGAGTAGTAGGAACTCAAGCTATAGGGGTTACAAATTTATAATAATTGATTTGATCTAGATTTCAGTTGTTTTTGCTCCTTACTTAGTTGCCGTTGACTGATATAGCCCCTTTCTCACTACCAGTTTCCCCTTTTATCTCTCAATCTCTTATAGTGAATAATTTTGCCTGCGTTTGTTTTGGGATTCCCCATGCAGCAGAGATTGCCATAATCATTTTATTATTTTATAAAGTTGTCATTGGAAGGCCCAGATGATTCTTTCAAGAGGATTGTTATAATGCAACTTTACTTACTTACTCTTCCTGCAACTTGGGAAAGAGGTATGTGGGGGAAATCCTGGGATAGCCATCGAACTCTCTGTGGTGGGCGGGGTGGGTGGGTGGCCCATATGTCAGACCCTGGCTGGCTCACCAGTAGTTGGTTTGAAACCTCAGGAGCTCCCCAGGTGAGATCTGAAACTAGGCCCCATACGGAGGGCAAGGAGAGACCCAAGAAAGAGGCAGACCATTCCAGATTGGTAGGTGACAGGTTTAATAAGCAAGAAAACTTACGTATGAGGTTTGTTTAAGGCTGCTACAAGAGGAGTAAATCTCTGCACTTGCCCACCAGAATCTTATAAGTTTCTTTTTTTTTTTTTTTTTAAAGATTTTATTTATTTATTCGACAGGACAGAGACAGCCAGCGAAAGAGGGAACACAAGCAGGGGGAGTGGGAGAGGAAGAAGCAGGCTCATAGCGGAGGAGCCTGATGTGGGGCTCGATCCCACAACGCCGGGATCACGCCCTGAGCCGAAGGCAGACGCTTAACCGCTGTGCCACCCAGGCGCCCCAGAATCTTATAAGTTTCTATAGAGGTCTTAGTGGAGTTCAGTCATATTTATGGTCCAGATGGTCTCAGTAACATATTACTCTCTCAAGGTTGCATTCTTGAAATGTCTCCAGATATGGAAACAATAGGAAGAATATACATTCCAAGGACATGGTTGGAGGTAAGGAACCTCTGAGTGTCCAGGTTCAGCTCATGGGTCAATCAGTAGTCACATCCTCTTGATGACCTCTTCTAACACCCAGTTTCTAGAATCCAATGTAACTATACTGCCTGTAGAAGGTATATTCATACCATGCTTTGTAGGAGTTCTTCTATTAGCCCATAGTTTGGGCTACTAAGAATGTTTTTTCATTCATGCCCCTTTTCTGTTAATAGTGTCTTCATTCACTGGGAGAAGTTTCTTCTACTCAATGTGATCATTACAGAACTATGAATCTCATTTCCAGAGCTATGTTACTTGGTTCTGATATAAGAACATGACCCAGAATAACCAAACAAAAACGAACAAAGTACATCTTTAAAAAATCTAGTTGGAATAGGATGATATAATCATACGGATGTTAAAGTTTATGCTACATATTGGAAGATTTAATATCCATAATTAATGAGCTTTATCTAATAAATAAAACATATGCACTCTTTTGAGTTTGACATAAGCAATTTTTTAAAAAATGAACAAATACTAGACCACAAAAGATCTCAAAAATTCCAAAAGAATTGATACTACAAAGATAAGTAATCTCACTACAATGTCAACATAAATGATCAGCAGTAAAAATAAAATTAAAAAATGTGCTTATAAATTATGAAAGTAAGAATTGAAATTATTTAAAAGGATCACTTAATTTGCAGCATGCAACTAATGCTGTACTTAGGTAGTAAATTATAATGTTGAAGCAATTTAATAGCAGTTGTTCAAATCCAAAAGCTAGAAAAGACAACTAGAAGAAATATATAAATAACATGAGAAAAGAAATTCACAAGAAAGTAAAAAATACATCACTAACAAAATCAAAAGTTGATTCTTTGAAAAGACTAATAGACAAAGGTTTAGCAAGACTGATAGAAAAGAAAGAGATAAGGTCAAAATAAGCAGCATTATGGAAAAGTGCATGTATCTATAAGTATAATCTAGGATTTAACATAAAATAGTACTAACAAATTTATTGCAACACACTAAAAAATTAGATGAAATGAACAATTTTTTAAAAAAGGAATTACCAAAATTTACTCAATTAAGACATAGTTAAATAGACCAATAGAAAAATTCAATTAAAAATAAAGCATCTCTATGTAACACCCCCTTCCTACTTTCCTCAGTTTCCCAGGCAAGTAATGAACAATTTCTATCTTATGTAAGGGTATTTGAGAGGCTAGGAGTGTAAACTTTGGATCTCGTTTTACAATGCTCAAATAACCTTGATTTAAAAAAATTGCAAGGGGAACATAAACAAATCACAGATAGTTTCATTTTTGTATATAGATGAAAAACTCTAAACAAAACATGAAAAAGGTTGGATCCAACAATTTAAATAAAAAATAATAGTATATCATGGTCAAGTGTGATTTGTTCCAGGAACGAACACATGGGTGAACACCAGAGAAATGATGAATATAAATTTTATAAAAGAAATTAAAGTTTAGAAATAAGCTTGTCTTTACAGTGTAAGGCAAGAATTTGCCAAATCTGGGTCTCTTCCGTTCCTCAGACATGCCCTGTAAACTCCGGTTAGGGTCTTTTCACTGACTGACTTCTCTGCCTGGAACATCTGCAAGGCTAATTTCTGCAAGTGCTTTGAGTCACTGTTCCAATAAAATCTCAGAGGCTTACCCTGACAACTCAATTTACAATTGAAATGCACCCTCCTTCCCCTGAATCTAACCCCCTTAGCCTACTTTATCTTTTTTTTTATAGCACTTAGCTCTTTTAAACATATTATATGATTTATTTATTATGTTTACTCAAATTTAATGCCTTCCTTTTCCCCTGTCCCCCTGGATTATAAATTCTATGAGGGTAGGGATATTTGTCTATTATGCTTAGTGATATATTTCAAGCACCTAGAACTGTGCCTGCTATAAAATAAGTACCCAATATATATTTGTTGAATGAAATAGCTCATGATTAAAAACTCAGTAAATTAGTAATTAAATTTCTTTAATATCAGAAATAGCATATGCCAAAAACACACTTTAATATGAAGAACGATTTTCAGTTATCACACATTGTTCAGCAGTACCAGTAGAAGGAATATTGAAATACTGCTGGAAAAATAGCTGTGCCTAAGTCCTCCAAATGCCTCCTTTATGCTACTTTAGTCACCCTGGCTCCCTTCCTGGGATGCTAGTCCTCTCTATGCTCTATTTCCTTTGGTCAGTACAATTATAGTTATTAGTTACAGAAAATTAAATATTTTTAACATCACCTTTATTTAAATCGAACATGAAAGAAAACATGGAATGAAATCACCTAAGGAAAATATTGAGAGGGGAAAAAAAAAAAAAAAAGACGACATAAGGACCAAGGACAGAGCCCCAAAGCCATTAACATTTAGAAAGAGAAGAATAAAATAAGATGGATAAAGAGTTACTACAGATGTCAGAAAAAACCTGTAAGCATTTATTTTCATAAACATCAAAAGAAAAAGAACCTTGAATTTGTCCTGTTTTCCTCAAATGATTGTTGAAATCGTTGAAACAACACTGTGAGTTTTATTTTATTTTATTTTATTTTTTAAAATATTTTTTTATTATATTATGTTAGTCACCATACAGTACATCCCTGGTTTTTGATGTAAAGTTCGATGACTCATTAGTTGCGTATAACACCCAGTGCACCATGCAATATGTGCCCTCCTTACTACCCATCACCAGCCTATCCCATTCCCCCACCCTCCTCCCCTCTGAAGCCCTCAGTTTGTTTCTCATAGTCCATAGTCTCTGATGCTTCATTCCCCCTTCTGATTACCTCCCTTTCTTTATCCCTTTCTTCTCCTACCGATCCTCCTAGTTCTTATGTTCCATAGATGAGAGAAACCATATGATAATTGTCTTTCTCTGCTTGACTTATTTCACTTAGCGTTATCTCCTCCAGTGCCGTCCATGTTGCAGCAAATGTTGAGAAATTTTTCTTTTTGATAGCTGAGTAATATGAGTTTTAAACCATACCAATTGATTTGATTGCTTTGACATTTGTCAATTCAGTTATTCCATCCTCCACCTACAGAGAGATCAAATAATATAGTTACTTGCCTTGCTTCTACCTCTCAGCCCATGATCAGTCAAGAAGATGTAGGATGAATAGGATATTCACTATGTATTTGTGGGTTGTGCAGAATTTAGTGTCATAAAAATTTCAAAACTGTGTATCAAATAACCTTTAGTATGGAGAATAATATAATAAAATCTTTGTCAGAAAAAAAGATTTTCCACAATATACTACATGTATAACAAATAGGAGAATGAATTAACATAATCTTGTGGTGTGAATTGATTTAAATATTTTCCTTTAGTACTGTGATTTTTAAATCTTTCTTTTTTTGGTAAATCTTTGTATTGTTTTTCTGAACTCTGGTGCTATATCTTTGGGAATTCTTGCATAATATTGTCACTTTGAGGGATTTGGTGCTTAAAAGTAGGTATCAAATTCAGAAAGTGATTTAGATAGGGGCAGGTATTTATTTACAGTATCTAACAGATGCCTTCTGATTATAAACATGGACAACCACAGTCTCATCTTTTTCTTCTGCAATGTGTGGCCAATAACTACCTATTGCATCAAGTTGGTGTAAGAATTAGGAAAAATAAGGCATTTAAATTATTCTGCACATTGCCAAGGCACATACCTAACTCTGAATCAGTATTTGCTGATGTTAAATACAGTGTGGCCAAAAAGACTAGCTTCCTTTCACTTGTAGGTTGAAATCTACTAAGTCCTGCTCTTTCCCTTCTGCCACACCAACACCATGTGATCATTTTTTCCCTGTGTGACAAAGAAAGCACTCAATAATTGTTAGCTAAAAGATACTAGTGATTGGATACTAGATCACTGAACGGTCTTTACTGTTAAAATTAAAAATAGATACTTTTTACCTCTATGACTGTAGTTTCTAGGTTCTCCTTTTGGGATCTTTCCACCCCCCACTCCACTTCTTATTTTCAAAGGTGACTAGTCCTTGTGTTAATTCTACATCTTCCTCCTGTTAAAATTTATACATTCACTAAAGGTTTACAAGACAGCATTAAAAAACATGAACTCTGAAGCGAACCAGATCTGGGTTAAAATCTCCATTCTGTCATTGAACTAGCTATGTAGCCTTTTGCAATTTTTTTTCTCTTGAGTATCACCTCTGTCTAATCTTTAAAATCACCTCATTAATTAATTGAGAAGATTAAATGAGCTATTTTAAAGCTCTAGGTACTTAGTGGGAAACTCAATAGCTGCTTTCTCTTATTTCTTCTCATTGGCTTCAAGACATGAATTAGTATTAGTCATTTTTGAGGGTATCACTTCACAAATATTTTGTGACTTGTAGCTTTGTACATGTATTTGAGGTAGGTGTTAAATGTCAGTGAACAAGTGTGAGGAGGGAATAGTTGTAGGCAAGTAGGCCTGCTTTGTACTGCTACAAACCATTCTTGTAAGCATACAGAAAACTTTGTTTCCCACAGATAAGCCTAATCCTGATTAAGGAAGACATAGCTTATTTTCTTAAATTCTTCTCAGTTGTTATTGGTATTATTTCTACTGTATGTCAACTTCATTACATAAAAAATGATATATATCAACATAAATATTTGCCTGTCGCCAATATGTGAACTCGAAGACAAATCCTACACCATGTTCTGTAAGAGGTTTATTGGAACCGTTTTTTATTTTTTTCCCGTGGGACATCTGTCAGACTATTTATTTACTCATGGCAGGGGAGGGGGCATTCAGGGAATCAAATCTAATTTAACTTTAAAAAAGTATTTTAAAGGTGAGATTGGAAGAGACTGAGAAAAAGCTCTCTTGGCTGCGTTAAAAGCTAAGGATTAGTTGCAATGTTCTGACCTGAAATTTAGGTCTTGTGATTTCTTTCCAGGAGATTTTTCACTGCATGAAAAACCTGTCTGCAATTGCCTTGTTATTTAATTCAATCTTAATTGGATACAAACCATCAAAATCTGAGGGATTGTTGGAAGGCCTAAAAGTGCACAAAGGTATTTTTTAATGGTAATATTAATCGTCTGGAAGTGAAAAATGTCCTTCCTCAAGTCACTGAACCTTTCTGCTATAATTTGTTTTAGGCTTATTTTGCATTTCTTTCAAGTTTTGAAAGGCCATAAAGTTTCAAGGACATAAAATTTAATCTCTGGAGCATATGCCCTGTTTAGGGGAAGATTCAGCCATTTTCAAAAGAAGGCTTAGCTTTGTGTTCAGTGATGTAGGTGTTAGGGATTCTCCACGTGGCTTAATTATGTGTATGTCTTGATTGCTACAGGAATTCATATTGTATTGAGACCCCTTGGGAAAGAGTCCCATGCTAAGGGACCAACATAGGGCGAGGACCAGCTCCCTAAAGCAGCCTCTCCTAACCTGGCCAGAATGACTGAGCGCTATCAGGCCAACGTTTGGTGGAGAAGCAAATGACCAGATGGCTTTTCTTTTGCAAGAGATGTAAATGGCCTGCTTGAGAGACAGCCAGGAAAAAGGGTTCTTGGGTCACCCACCCACTTCTTGTCCCGTCACGGACTCTCGGAGAATATTAGAGGGTGCGAGGCAGGACCGTGTCTATTGTTATCGTCGCTGAGACAAAGGCGCGGGGCGGGCAACCGGTGCCTGTCCTCTGCATTGGGTGGGTTAAAGGAGGCTGGGATGTCAGGGGCATCCGTTCGGTTCTGCTTCCGAGCGGACTCGCGCGGTCCGTGCCGCCCCGGCGGGCCCATCCTGGAGCGCAGGGAGGACGCGGTTGGGCAGCCGCAGCGGCCTCTGCGTCAAGGAGCGGTGGGGCGGGGAGGTGCGGCGCCCAGCCGGGCGACCTGGCTCCCTTCCCCCGCGGCGCCCGCAGCCTCCCCCTCTCCCCCGCAGCCGGTCGGCGGCCGCAGCGCGGGCGGGCCGGGCACGTGGGCGCCTCCGTCACACCCTCACTCACACCCTCACACACACCCGCGCGCACGCACCCGCGCGCCTGCATCTCGTGCTCTTTCCCTGGCAGACACACAGGCGCGCAGGAGTTCTCGCAGCCAGCCCGCAGGGCAGCGACCCCCTCAGCCCAGCCCCAGGGCCCGCCCTAGGCAAGCGGCGGCTTCTCTCTGGACAGCTCCTCCGCGGCCTCCGCCGCAGCCACCTGGGCCCGACCCTCGGCCACTGCTGCTACTGTCGGGACGTGGAAGAACCGAGAGGTGCCCGGTGGAGACACGCGAACGGTAATGACACGCTCCTACTGCTAAGGGCACGGTTTTAGGTAAGGCGGGGCTCACCGTTAGCCACCCTGGAGCCCGGGGACTGGGACGTGAGCGGACTCGATGGATGTAACGCAGGGAGGACTCAGGCTGGGTCCTGGGGTGAGGGGAAGGGGGCAGCTCCAAAGCTTTTGAGGGTGAAGTTGGGCTGGGCGGGCGATCCTCCAGGCTGTGTCCTGCACCTGTGCACAATGGGGGGGGGGGGTGGCGAGTAGGGGGAAGCACATGGGTCGAAACGTGCCGCCATCCTTCCTTCTCGTCGTGGAACTCGCCTACAGCATCCCCGAGAGACTAGTCGTTTCCAAGTCAAGTCGGAGCTGGCTGGACGGGTGGGGTCCGATGGGGGCAAGTCCGAGAGTAAAGTTGGTAGGGTCGGGACGGAGCGAGGCGCTTCCGAGGTTCTAGGTGAGTTGGAAGCCGATCCTCGTGAGGGT
The DNA here is from genome assembly GCF_024610735.1 of Ursus americanus. Classification (NCBI taxonomy): domain Eukaryota; kingdom Metazoa; phylum Chordata; class Mammalia; order Carnivora; family Ursidae; genus Ursus; species Ursus americanus. The sequence continues at coordinate 33,111,788 of NC_142143.1, forward strand.
GGGCGGTAGGGCGGGGAGAGGAGCCAGTCTCATTCCTCATTCGCTTCTCGTCGCTTTTGCCACTGCTGAGGGCGACTACCGGAGGCTGTGTATTTTCACGTGACCCTCGTTCCCTTTTACCCGAGGAATCCTGCGATAAAAGGTCCGTAAGTGGGCCTTTCCGCTCACAAGGCACGTGGCTACTGAAGAAAGCACAACCTGTGTGTTTCTGCGCATCCAGGAATTTGAGAGTTGTGCCGGTGAGGTGGTGATGCTGGGGATTTTAAGGAGAGGATGGGAGGAACTGGAAACCTGGCTTGTCTGTGCGTGGCCTGGGCAGAGAACGATTTTGAATATAGGGAGAGGCTTTCAAATCGTAACACGCAGGCATACCAGCCTCGTAAATATGAACGAATCGAAACGCCCAGTCGAGATATCCCGGGGACAGGTGTGACCCACCCAGTCGCAGAGGCCGCGGGAACGGGAATTCTTTTCCGTTAAGACAAGGAGCGGCGTTGGCTGAGCGTTGGAGAGGGAAGCCCCCAGGCTCGCGCTCTCCAGTGTTTCGCTGCCTCTCCTCTTTCCATCTTCTTCCTTCCAAGGGAAAGGCTGGAGTAAGACGGGGCGGGGTCCGCACTCGGGCGCGGTGACGTCAGCAGTGTTTGGGTGCTTATGCAAATGAGGCTGCGTCCGTTTCTCCCAGTCTGGCCTTTCCCTTCCAGGTCTTAAAGGTAGACGCAGCCTTACTTAGTCTGCACCATTTGTATAGTTCACTACCCAGAAACACGGGAGGACTGAAGGATTTGCTTTATGTACTGCGTGTAGGCGCCTCATCACGCAGTTTTTTAAAGCTGTTTTATACCTGTCATTGCCCGGTTGCTTTCCCGGGATGCTGGGAACAATGTGTTTGCTTTAGGAAGTATTCTCTGACAAGCAACCTTATAGAGCTTCTCACCCCACCCAGCCTCATTTCCGCAAGAATGGTGCTGAGATATAGACCTACTCACGTCTTTGGCGCCTAGGTTTGACTTGTGTAGAAGGTACTTAATGAGTACTTGATGATGGACAGAATTGCCCTTGAAGAGCTTTTATCTCATTACATTCCGAGTATTCGATCATCAGAATCATATATTTTATTTTTGTGTGCGTACCCTTTGTATCCACATGATCAATGATCCATGTTGATTTATTGGAGTAAAATATATTATTGAATTCATTGACCATTTTCCTCCAAGCGAAACATTTAACGTGTTCTTTTTTTTAAGGAAGGCGGGAATTAACACTGTTTTGAAAATAATCTCTTACTGTTTGTTGACAAGTTTTTTTTCTGATTGCATGCGGTATTCTTGATTCAAGAATTACTTTATGCTCCCATATATGTTAACTCAAGATATAATATTTTAATGGCATTAAGATATTTATACATGTTTCTAGAAAACAAGTGCTCTGTCATCCAAATAATAACGTAAATAAGAAATACGGTCTTGGTCTGTTCAGGTTGCTGTAGCAAAATACCATAAACTGGGTGCTTTATAAACAACAGAAATTTAGTTCTCATAGTTCTGGAGGCTGAGAAATCCAAGGCACCCACAGATTTGGTGTCTGGTGAGATCCTGCTTCCCGCTCCTTAGATGGTGTCTTTCATTGTGTTCTCACATGTTGGAAAGGGCTAGCTAGCTTTCTGGGGTTACTTGTACTACCCCAAAAGGCCCCATCTCATAATATCGTCATCTTGGGGTTGGAATTTCAACATATGAATTTGGAGTGGAGGACACAAGCATTCAAATTAGCAAAAAGTAGAACAATTTAATTGGCTAATAAATATTTGAGATACCGATAATCAAATGAAATGCCTTACTTGTCAATTATTAAGTTAATAAGTAAAATAAGTTAGAATAATTACTAAAACTTAAACTGTATTTATAATCATTAATTTACTCAGTGATCAGAGTTCAGATTTTGCTGTGTACATGTTAGAATATATGTCCTGTCATAAAATAAAACTTGTGTATGATTAGGTAAGAAATTTGCATTCTCTTGAACTCTGGGGTTATTACCCAGTTAGTAAAAAAGTCATTGACTTAGAATGATAGACCTGAAAGAGACCTTGCTGATTATCGAAAGCTCTGAAAACGTTTACTTCTCAATTTACTTCTCAACTTCTTTTGGGTAGTGTGTTGACTCTTTATTATTACATACATAGGCATGATTGGATATATTAATATATTCTATGCAGAGTAATTTTTTAAAGATTTTATTTATTATTAGAGAGAGAGAGAGAATGAGTGGAAGGTGGGGAGAGGGAGAAGCAGGCTCCCTGCTGAGCAGGGCCTGGATCTCTGGGCCCCAGGATCATGACCTGAGTGGAAGGCAGAGGCTTAACCGACTGAGCCACCCAGGAGCCCCTATGCAGAGTAATATTAAAATAGTTTCTGAACAAAATTCCATGGGCATAGTCTGATGCAGGAAGACATTTAAAGTTACATGGCAGGAAGAATCTTTATATTTATTTCCAATTTCCCTTATAACTTAAAAGAAGTCCTAACTACTCTTCTGGATGTATTTGGTAACTTTTTAATGAATTTATCTACTTAAATATTTACTTTGACCAGTAATGATTTTCTCATAGTTCTCTGTGCATAACAAGCCCCAGACACTGGGCTACATGATAGCTTTATATGCACAGTACTACTTGATATAGAAGACTATTTTCAGTCTTGAAGATCAATTTATTTCCGTGTGATTAATGCACTAAGGTATCCTTTCACATAGATTCATTGATTGTTATCTTTGAATGAAATGCTTACACTAGGAGCTTTTTCACCTATCAGATTGGCAAAAATAAAAAAATTACTCACTATATTGAAGAAGGCAGAGGGAAACAAGCACTCTCATATGACTCGTTGTAGATCAAGTCGAGACAACTTTTATAAAGGGCCACTTGGCAGTATTTACCAAAATTGTAGAAGCACATAACCTTTGATCGAGTAGGTCCGCTTCTACAGGAAGGAATTTCTTCTATAGATATGCAAATGCAAGATATACAGAGTCAGTCGCTTGAACGATGAAGCAGATGATCAGAAATGACCTAAATATATACTCATACCATGATCTATCATACAATTAAGACAGAACGAACAAATAAAACAAAAACCAAAACAAAAACCAAACAATTGTATTGAGAGCAAAAGCTTTTGAAGGCTTTTTAAGTGAAAAACCAAGATGCAGAGTTATGCATATAGTGACAGTATGTAAAAAGAATCAGGTTGAGTGGGTGGGGTGGAAACATATCAGCTTGAATATACATACACCAATACCTGTGCAGGACTTTGGTGACTTACAGGGAAGTAAGGGTGGGACAGATACACTGAAGGACAGAGTGGGAAGGTACTTTTCACTCTATGCCCTTTAATACTATATTACTATACCATTTATTTGAAGTATACATTAAAATATATTCTTAAGTGAAGACAATAACAAATACCCTTGGGAGAACCGTATCCAGGCATCAGATGCTCTAGAATGGGTAAGGTATAAAAGTCAATGGGTATTTTGTCTCCATGATTTTCGTAGTTTCTGAATTTACAAGAAAGTTTCTGCTTTCAGCATTCTTAGTAATAAAATACATTGATAAAGTCAAGTTACAGAACAGTTCCATCACTGTAAGGATCCCTGTGTTGCCCTTTCTAATCACTCTGCTCTTCATACCTATTATTTTGCATTTCAAGAATGTTATCAAAATGGAATCATACAGTATGCAACATTTTGTAATTGGCTTTTTCCACTCAGCATAATTATCTATAAATTCATCCAAGTTGTTGTGTATATCAGCAGTTTGTTTATTTTTATTTTTAAGTACACTCCATGGTATGGATCTACCAAAGTTTGTTTAACCATTCACCCATTGAATCACATCTGGGTTGTTTCCAGTTTAGAGTGATGATGAATAAAGCTGCTATGGATACTCATTTACAGGTTTTATGGAACATAAATTCTCATTTCTCCAGGATAGATGCCCAGGAGTGCACTTGCTGGGTTATATGGTCATTGGATGGTTAGTTTTCCAGAGCGCTGTACCATTTTGCATTCTCACCAGCCATGTGTGAATGATCCGGTTTCTCTGTATCCTTGCCAGAATTTTGTTGTCACTATATTTTAGTCATTTTGAGAGGTATGCGGTGACATCTCATTGTAGTTTTAATTAACATTTCCTTTATGGCTAATAATGTTGAACCACATTTCATGTGCTCATTTGCCATCCAGACATCATCGTCAGTGAAGCGTCCCTGTTTATTTTTTACCCATTTTAAAATTATTTTTAATTGTTGAGTTTTATGAATTTTTATAGATCTTAAATACCTGCCCTTCCCCAGATATGTGGTCTGCAAATACTTTTCTTCCAGTCTTATTCTTTTGTCCTCTTAATAGGTTCTTTCACAAAGCAAATGTTTTTAATTTTGAAGTTCAATTTACTAAATTTTGCTTTTGATGTTGTGTCTACGAACTCTTTGCTTAGCTCTAGATTGCAAAGATTTTCTCCAATGATTTATTTTTGAAAGTTTTATAGTTTTATATTTTACCTTTAAGTCCATGATCCACTTTGAGTTAAGCGTTGTATAACGTATGAGAGTTATTATTTATCTTTGCCTAGAGATAACCAGTTATTCCAGAACCATTTGTTGAAAGGGCTGTCATTCTTTCTCCATTGAAATTACGTTTGCACCTTTGTCAAAAATCAGTTGGGTATATTTTTGTGGGTCTATTTATGAGTATTCTCTTCTGTTTAATTGATGTGTGTGTCTATCCTTCTCCTAAGGTCACACAGTCTTCATTACTCTAGGTATAAAATAAATCTTAAAATCAGGTAGAATTATTCCTCTCACGTGATTCTTCCTTCCTAAGTTGTTGTAGGTATTTTAGTTTTCTGCCTCTTTATATAAATTTTAGAATAATTTTATCTATAAATTTTTTTCTGGGATTTTATAGGAATTGCATTAAACTTGTATATCAGTTTAGGGAGAATTTACATATTTACTGTGTTCATCTTCCAAAACATGAACATTGTAGTTACGTCTGTTTATGCGTTTAGATCTTTTTGGTAGTCTTCATCAGCACTTGGTAGTGTTCAGCATAAAAGTACTGTCCATGTTTTGTAGATTTCTTGGGATTTTTCAACATAGACAACCAGAATGTCTGCAAATATGGAAAATTTTCTTTCTTTTTTTCCAATCTATATGCCTTATATTTCCTTTTCTTTCCTTATTGTACTAGCTAGAACTTTCAGTACTCTGCCCACTCTCTTAGAAGTATGAGAGGAGGCATTCTTGTTTCTGATCTTAAGGCAAAAGCATTCAGTCTTTCATTGGTAAGTATACCAAAACTGTATGTTTTTTGCAGATGATTTTTATCAAATTGAGGAAATTTCCTTATATTCCTAGTTGGGGTTTTTTTTTGATAATTTTTAAATTACAAATGGATATTGAATTTTGTCAAATGCCTTTTCTGTATCAGTCAGTATAGTCATGATTTTTTTCTTTAGCCTGTTTTGGTATATTACATTATTGATTTTGAATACTGAACCACCTAGTATACCTAGAATAAAGCCCATTTGGTCATGGAATATAACTCTTATTATATATTGCTGAGTTCTGTTTTCTGATACTGTGTTGAGGAATTTTGTGTCCATATTCATGAGGGATATAGATTTATAGTTTTTTGTATTGTTTTTCTTCTGGTACTGTCTTCAGAGTATCAGAGTAATACTAGCTTCATAAAATGAATGTGCAGTGTTCCATTATCTTCTACTGTCTAGAAGAGATTGTGCAGAGTTGGTGTTAATTCTTCTTTAAATGTTTAATAAGATTCCCTAGTGAAACCAACTAGAGATTTCTTTTGTGAGAATTTTAAATTATGTGCGTATACGTTCTTTAACAGATATAGAGATATTACATGATCTGTTTGATATTGGGTAAGTTGTGGTAGTTTGTGTTTTTCGAGGAATTTGTCCATTTCATCTAAGTTGTTAATTTTTGTGTGTAGAGTTTATTCCCTTATGATCATTTTGATGTCTGTAAGTTTTGTTGTGATAATCCCTGTTGCATTTCTGATATACAGATGCCTTAAATATAAGACCGACCACATGGAACTTTACAAAAGAATCAAGGTTAATATTTCTCTTGTGGTTAAAAGAAAATCACTGCATGGATTTAAAAACCTGAACCACACCCTTTTTACACAGGTCTAGGCCCCTTGTGAACAGTTCCTTGGACAATATTTTAAATTTCAGTAGAGTTAAATATTTATACTTTCAGTTAAATTCAATGAATATTCAATTTGTCTCCCCAATAGGCAAATGCTTCAGTTATCTATTGCTACGTAACAAATCCTCCCGCCACCATTTTTTTTCCCCAGTAGGTTCAAAACAGTGGTTTATTGAGCCCTCCGTTGCCTTTCTGGTATTGTAATAATTTAAAACAATAATGAATTATCATTTCTTATTATTCTGTGTGTTGGCTGGGCTCAGCTTGATACCATATGTTTCAGTTGGTATGTGTTAGCAGTTGGGCTGGGACTAGAATGTGGGTGCCTTTGTTCTTGTGCCTAAGGCTTAAGTCACTGAGGCTCGCTCTCTCTCCATGTGAGATTTCTAGCAGGGCAGATGGACTTTTATATATACACGGTCTGAATTCCAAAAGAGTGAAAGCAGAAACTGCCAGGCTTCTTCAGGCCTAGCTTCGGAACGTGCAGTGTCAGTTCTGCCTCCTACTGGTCAAAGCAAGCTCTCCTACTCCCAGAATTCAAATTCAAGCTCAAGTACAGCACAGAATTAAGAGAAGAGGAAATAGATTCCACTTCCTGATGGAACGAGTAACAGACAGATACAGCATTGGGAGGAATGGTAAACCCTCTCTTTGCAAGCAGTCTACCATGGGAAATAATTAAGAAAGGTCATACTTGACATTTTATGATGATAATGAATAAAACATGTCAATTGCCTCCAAATTCATTTTTCCTGACATGATAATATAAATATATAAATAAATGTAATATAATATTATACACCTGTTTTAGGAGCTAATAACAGCTCCTAAAATATGTCTACCTACTAATTCTTGGTATTTGTGAATGTTACCTTATTTGGAAAAAGAGTCTTGGCAGACATAATCCTCTGATGAAAAGAGTATCCTGATATGTCCAGATGGGCCCTATATGCCATCACAGTGTCGTTATATGAAACAGTCAAAAGGAGATCAGACACACACAGAGGAGGAGGAGGCAGTGTGAGTGCGGAGGTTGAGATGGGAGGGATGAGGCTATAAGTGAAGGGATGCTGGCAGCCTCCAGAACCTAGAAACTCAAGGAACAGACTGTCCCCTGGGTCCTCTTGAGGGAGGGACCTGCCCATACCTTGATTTTGGATCTCTGGTTTCCAGAGCCTTGAATGAATTTATTTATGCTATTTGAAGCCACTAAATTTGAAAGAATTTGTTACAGAATTCTTAGGAAATGAATACAGTGTCTAAATCTGAGGTGTTCTTAATATAGTAACAAAATTTTAAGTATTTAAAATAATTTTTGTGGGGCGCCTGGGTGGCTCAGTCGTTAAGCATCTGCCTTCGGTTCAGGGTGTGATCCTGGCGTTCTGGGATCGAGCCCCACATCAGGCTCCTCTGCTAGGAGCCTGCTTCTTCCTCTCCCATTCCCCCTGCTTGTCTCTCTCCCACTGGCTGTCTCTGTGTCAAATAAATAAATAAAATCTTAAAAAAAAAGAATTTTTGTCTATTTTCAAAATGTTTAAAAGGCTTATTGAAATGCTTTGTTAAGATTTGAAATCTGTCCTTGGTTCATAGGAGTCAACAGAAAATACATTTCAATTAATGGAAATTACTTTATAATTATAATTTTGAAATAATTGCAAGCTCACAGGAAGGTACAAAGGGAGGTTCTGTGCACCCTTCCCCTAGCCTCTCTCATTTTACAATCTAGTATAGATGTACAGTACAAAACCAGCATTGGTGTGATCCATAGAGTTTTTCAGATTGTGCCGTCATCTTCTCTGCCTGTGTGTGTGTGTATATGTGTATAGTTCTTCGAAGTTTTATCTTATGTGAAGCTTCATGTAATCCTTAACCATAATGAAGATACTAAACTGAATCATCTCACAGGATTCCCTTGTCCTTTATAGCACACCCACCTGCCCTTCCCTACCCTCACTCCTAGCAACCACTGTTCTATGGTTCATCTCTATCACTTTGTTATTTCACAGAAGTTATATAAATGGAATTATGCAATATGTATCCTTTTGAAATTGGCTTTTTTCCACATGCAGCATCATTGCCTTGAGGTTCATCCAAGTTACTGCATGTATCAATAATTCTTTCCTTTTTTATTGATGATATGGCAAGATATGGATGTGTTACAACTTGTTTTACCATTCACCCACGGAAAGACATTCAGTTTGGGGCTATTATAAGTAAAGTTGATATGAACATTTATGTACAAGTTCCTGCTTGAAAATAAGTATTTCTCTGGGATAAATGTCTAAGAGTGCAAATTGGTGGTCGGTGTGGTAACTCTATTATTAGTGCTAAAAGGAACTACCAGCTATTTTTTTTTAGAATGGCTGTACTATTTTATATTTCTATCAGCAATATATGATTGATCTAGTTTCTTTGCATCCTCACCAACTTTTGGTGTCTTTACTTTTTTAAATTTGTTTTTAATTCTGGCCATCCTCATAGGTATGTTACAGTCCACATTTTTGGGCAAAATACATTGAAGTGTAAGTTGAGTCTTTGTATTTGCCATTTGTAAAAAAAAATGTTTCTTTTTGACTGGCTCTGATTTTTGTTATTTTTTCACTTAATGCAAGCATTTTATGTAAAGGGGATATAATTTGCAAGAGAAATATTCAGGTTGAACTCTATATTGTTGAAAATTTTTGTATTATTTGTCAAGGTCATTATTTCGGTATGTTCTAGAATCCCTTATCTTTTTCTTCTTGCAATTATTCCATAACTATAAACTTCTCAAGATGTGTCATTTTTTCTTGGGTGTTGCAATATGGTTTAACATTTTGTTTTTATTCAGATAGCCTTTACTTTTTACCCTGTATGTTAGAATTAGAAAAATGTATTTCATTTGAATCCACAATAAAGTTCAGATTCACTGTTCATAATTGGTTGATATTTAAAGAAAATTTTGCTCAGTAAAATTTGTAATTGTCCAAGTCAGGGAGGTCATTTGCTGTTCTAGTTCTTTATTATAGAATATTTAAACTTCTGGTGAGTGCCAGTAATTAGCCAGTGCAGGCATGTCTCTAGGATGCAAGTGCCTGCCTGTTATTTTAGGTCTTTGCATATTTTCACTGGAAATGTTAATTAGAATTTAATACAGTTTCAAAAGAGGTTGTAACAATAGTTTAAGAGCTAAAACGTCTTGAAAGATAGAGTAAGACTTGCATAATATTTTGAATTAATTACATAGTGAAAATATTAGCAAGACAAAGACAAAAGCAGAGAAAACACCTATTGTCAATATCAGGAATAAAAAATGTGATATGAATACAAATCCTACAACTGTTAAAAAAAACCTACAGAATATTATGAATCACTTTCTACAAACAAATTTGACAATTTAAATGAAATGGACAAATTCCTTGAAAAACACAACTTACCAAAACCTAATACAAGAAAAAGAAAATCTTGGTAGCTGTATATCAATGAAACAAATTGAATGTTTTTGATAAATTGAATTTTTAATTAAACATATTCTCTGAAAGAAAATTCCAGGCCCAGATGGCTTTATTGGTCAGTGCTGCCAAACATTTAAGGAAGAGATGAAACTAATTCTACATATATTTTCTCAGAAAATAAATGAGAGACTGTTTTAAAATTCTATGTATGAGTCCAGCAAAACTAGAGAAGTGAAATATAAGAAAAAATTATATATCCATCTTCCCATGAATATTGTTGAAAAATCCTTACCAAAATATTAGCAAATTGATTCCAGTGATATATTAAAAAGGTAATACATCTTGACCAGTGACGTTTATCTCATAATGAAAGACTAGTCTAAAATACAAAACCAATTGATGTTATATTATATATTAGTAGACTAAGAAGTTATATGATTATCTTAATAAAGGTAGGAAATTATGTGTCAAAATTCAACAGTCGATCACGATTTAAAAAAAAAAGACCCTCACTGAACGAGAAATAAAAAGAAACTTCCCTAAAATGACAAAAGGCATCTATGAAAAAAATCCATAGCTAACATTGTCCTTAGTAAAATATTTAATACTTTCCCATTAGCATTGCGGCATAGATGAAGATGTCTGTTCTTAACACTTCTGTTCAAAATTTTAGTGGATGTCCAAGCCAGTACGGTAAGTCAAGAAAAAGAAATTAAAGGTAAACAATTAGAGAAAGCTTAAACTATCCTTATTTACCTTTGACATACTGTGTGTATAAAAATCTTAAGGACCCTAAAACAACATGAGCTTCAATTAGTATTGTTGCAGGATAGGAAGCTTGTATTAAAAATCAACTTTTTTCCAGAGACAATTTAAAGAAGATACCAAGTTCATAGAATGGAAACCTCAAAGTTTTAAGATGTCAGTGCTTCCTAAATAGTGTTGTAGAATCAATATAATCCCAGTCAGAATTCTAGCAGGCCTGGGTTTTGGGGGTAGAAATTAAACTAGGGACACTTGGGTGGCTCAGTTGGTTAAGTGTCTGCTTTCAGCTTAAGTCATGATCCCAGGGTCCTGGGATCAAGCCCATTCACTGGGGAGTCTGCTTCTCCCTCTGCCCCTCCTCCTGCTCATGCTTTCTTTCTCTCTCTCTTTCTTTTTCTCTCTTAAATAAGTAAATAAAATTTAAAAAATTAAAAAGAGAAATTAACAAACTGACTTCAAAATTTATGTGGAAAGGCAAGGAAAAAAATCTCGGAAAAGTAAAAAAACATTAAAAATGGTTAGGGTTGAGAAGCACTGAGTTAGAAATTTATTATGTTGATTTAAAAATGTTTTGAATCTAGTTTAAAGTGCTTTAAAATAGATTTTTTCCTGAAAACTTGCATATGTAGATAATTATAGCAATACAAAAATGGGAAAATGAGAAAAATGTTAAATATAAGTCCAAATTAAGTAATGTAATGTACCCAACATTTTTTATATATGTTAAGTCCTTACACAGTAGATAAGTGGAAAGACACCAATTGTTTTAAATTTATAATAACTGTATTCTTTAGGGTTCTTTGTTTGCAAGCTGTAGAAACTTGTCCTGGCTAAGAGGCAAAAATAAAATAAAATGAAGAAATATTGGCAAGGATCGGGGACTCAAAGGAACAATGGGGTGCTTGGCAATGAGATGGAAAAGGGCAAGAATGAAAATAGTTCTTAAAACTAGGAACCAGAATCCATGACTACAGTAGTAGTTACAGCTGGGCACAATGCCTTTGGAATTGAGTGAGATGCCAACCTTTTGATCTCTTTGTTCCTGTCCTCAAGATTCAGAATCCAGGGAGGGGAATTCTAACTGGACAATTGTATGTAGAAGATTATTTTCAAAGGTGGTGGCAATGTTTTAATCTTCTCTCTACTCATACCTTTTGCAATTTGACTTTGTTGCTCCTTCCATCAAAAGGTGGCGTTTATCCTCTCAAATCAGTCTGGACTTAGCTGCGGGACTTGCTTTGGCCAGTAAAACATTAGCAAATGCTACACAGAGGCTTTACTAGCACTTGCATGTTGGGCTTACTTCTTTTGGCTTAGAGTTGGAACTCTGAGCTTATGTCAACAAGTTGAAGCTAGCATTTTGGAGAGACTGCCTATGGGAGAATCAAAGTGCTCTGGCTGATAGGGTGCCTCCTGCCAGAACATGAGCAAGACCATCTTAGCCCATCCTTACCCACTTGAGTTGATAGATGACTGTAATGGGGAAGTGACCTGAGTCAAGACCAGCAAAACATATGAACGTCTAAGCCTAGTGCAAATTGCAAACCCACAGAATCATAAGCAAATAAAACATTCGTTTGTTAAGCCACTAAGTTTTGAGGTAACTTGTTATGCAGCAATAGAAAACTTGTATTAGAAAAAAAAGTGATGTTAGGGGCCCCTGGGTGGCTCAGTCAGTCAAGTGTCTGCCTTCAGCTCAGGTCATGATCTCAGGGTCCTGGGATCAAGCCCTGCATTGGGCTCTCTGCTCAGCGGGGAGTCTGCCTCTCCCTCTCCATCTGCCTCTCCACCTGCTCATGCTCTCTCTCAAAGAAATAAATAAAATCTTTTTAAAAAGTGCTGTTAAAGCAATTTAAACATATAGCATTGGCTCTAGACCTACACTATCCTTAATAATTTGCAATAAACCAGTTGTAACAGAATACAACTATAAGAGGGATAATAATCATAATAACAAAAGAAGACATATATTGAGTTCTGTCAATGCTGGTATTTATCCAAGGACTTTATTATTAGGTAACAAAGTAACTTAGCCAAGGTCATAAAACCATAAGTGATAGAGCTAGGATTTGAACTCAGTCTGTTTCTAGAAACTAGATATGTGTTTGGCATCAATACATGTCTCTTCCCAGCAAGAAATACTAATTTCTACAAGATCTCATTAAAAGTAAATAAGAAAGATTATATGAAAACATGAAGAGGTTGGGGTCATTATCCTTTTTTCCACTATGAGTTTTATATTTAGACGGTATCCTAAATTGCTCCCGGATACGAAAGATGAGGACGTTCTCATACTTTTATTTCTATCTTCTTCCATTTCAGTTCCTGATTTTGTTAGTTAGTTCACTTTTTGAATTTTAATTTTCCCCTTTAACATAATTCATATAGATTTTAAAGCTTATTCCCTGTCTAAATTAATGTTCCTTCTATCCTCCTATCCTTTAACATGGCTTCTCTGTTACTGAAGTCTTTACTTTGTTTTCTCTTTTGGTTGGCCAAATTTCATGATCATGTAACCTGTTCCTCTCCCTCCCCAGTAGGGATCATCAGATCTCTTACAGACAAGAATATTTGCCTGTGGCCTTTATAATTGGAATACAAAATAATAGAATAAAAATTGGAGATTGAGTATTTTCCCTTGTAGTTTTTTTAGAGGCTATTAAACATCCTGAGAAGTCCTTTTCTTTCGCCTTTCTACTTCTGCTTGAAATCCCTAGGAATCTGTATCCCAGTATTTTTCAGTATGGACCCTCTGTATTATTATTATTATTTGAAAATATGAATCTAGGCAAAACTTCTATTAATTTCTCTTTCAGAATTTTGTTTTATATTAATTCTATTTTCTTGCCTTCCTTTCAGAGGCTGCATAAAGCCAAAAGTAAAGATATAAATTTAGCTTCTGAATGGATTTGTAAAAAACAATTTTAAGTTTGTTGGATCACCTCTCTCTGACTTCTGTTTCCATTAGCTTTTTCTCTGAATTACTTTAAGATATTTGATTCTTTTCATTCATTTTTTTAAAAGATTTTATTTATTTATTTGACAGAGAGAGACACAGCCAGTGAGAGAGGGAACACAAGCAGGGGGAGTGGGAGAGGAAGAAGCAGGCTCCCAGTGGAGCAGGGAGCCCGATGCAGGGCTCGATCCCAGGACCCTGGGATCACGCCCTGGGCCAAAGGCAGACGCTTAACAACTGAGCCATCCAGGTGCCCCTCTTTTCATTCTTTTTGAGAATTTTCCCGAAGCCTGTTCTCCATGTCCATGGATGTACTTGTAGAGCCTCTATTTGTTTCTAATGTGCCCTTTATTCCTGTCCTGAATTTTCCCCTTTCTTATCTGTATTCGTCCACTTAACTTTTTTCTTCTCATTCATTTTTTATATCTTTTCTTTTGAGTTTTTTTTTTTAAGGGGACTACTTTATCTTTATGTTATTGTATTCCTGAGTTTTCTTAAATAAGTAATCTACTTGAACCTCTAGAGCTATTTTCTACATTTGTCTTCTGCTTATGTTTCTTCCCCTCTCAACTACTACCACTCCATCTCCCTGGTTCTATATAAAACCCTATCATTCTTAGTAATTTTCTTTAAATGGGTAGAGTTCTATCTTGTCATTTGATAAAGAAATTAGTGAAATCTGTGAAAATGGAGCCTAGATCAAGTGGTCTGAGGAACTCCACATCTTCAGTTCAGATTTATTCTCTGGAACAGGGGTTGTCAACAGTGGTTTTTTTTTTTTTTTTCCCATACAATCAGTAAATATTTTAGGCTTTGCAGTCTGTACAAAGTGGCTCTGCTATTGCACCACAAAATTAGCTATAGAAAATATGTAAATGTGTGGGCATGGCTATGTTCCAATAGAATTTTATTCTTAAAATCACACAATGGGTTGTATTTAACCCATAGGCAATATTTTGTTGACCCTTGATCTTGAATATCTGTTGCTCAGGGGTAGACAGGAGGCCTTTACAGGTAATGATGTAGGCAGCTAACGCAACTCCTAGGTACAGATGAAGGGCAAGAGACGATAGCTTGTTTCTGTCGCAGGAGTGGTTGCTGCTAACTTGGCTGTGCAGTTACCTGAAACTGATAACCCTACTGCGCGTGACCTGTAGAGTACTGATACTCTTTGACCTTCCACCTCACTTTCTTCCTGGACATTCTTGCTTCATTTCTTGTTTTCCCAGACGTAGCAATGATCAATATGCTTTTGGCAATAGTCAACCTCACTTTTTATTCTCTTTTTAATCTATGTTTATAGTCTACTTTTATGAATTAAGTTCTTCAAGTAAGCTTTTGGCATCATAAAAAATGTCATCTTTCAGAAAAGTTGGGTCTTGAAGATGTGATATTAATTTGGTTTCCAAATTGTTGTCTTATATACTACGTTTTTACAAATCCATTCAGAAACTCAGTTTATATCTTTACTTTTGGCTTTATGCAGCCTCTGAAAGTAGGTCTCTGACTCAATAAGTATACGGCCTTAGGATAAAAAAACAAAAACAAAAACAAAAACCCCCCAACCAACCAAACGTGTAATAGTGCACAGTTCTTGTGGATATCATACAGTATTATTCTGTCCTACTCTTTGGGGCTCATTCGTATGACAGACAAGTTTAAACCTTGAGGAAATGAGATGAGTGAGATAAAGTCATTTTCCAGGCAGAGCTTATGGCCTAGTGAAGAAGAAGAGCTCTAAATAAATGAACAACATATTTAGCATCCTTTTTTAATATGTTTAATTTTATAAAGGTTGCCTAGGATTTTTGTATTATATAATCTGTATATATAGATATGTTTTATATATGAGATATATTTCAGGCATTTATATCATTGTATTTAAATTTTGTTTACATTTGACATTGATTTTTTTTTCCCATGGAAAATATGAACTTTGGGTACTTTGATAAAAACTTATTTTTTTTCAGGATTTATTTATTTATTTGAGAGAGAAAACGAGTGCAGGGGGGAGGGGCAGCGGGAGTCTTAAGCAGACTGTGCGTAGAGCACAGAGCCCCATGTGGGGCTCAGTCTCGTGACCCTGAGATCATGACCTGAGCCAAAACCAAGAGTTGGACACTTAACTGACTGCATTATCCAGACACCCCAGTCTGACAGAAACTTTTAATTGTAAACTTTGCCAAAGGGTATCATACGTACATTTGTATGATTGCTCATTAAATATGTAAGAAACCATTCAGCAGTGTCCAAAGTTGTTTTTCATTTTGACTTGTTTGTGTACTTTTTTCTGCAAAGACTAGATATTTACAGAGGAGGTACTACAATTTCTAAGATAATTTGGGGGAGGCTCATGAGTAACCCTCTTTTAATTTTTTTCTTTCTGAAATCGTGTGTATTTTTACTATAATAGTATTTCTAAACTTTGATACATTCCTTACCTTTCTATTTGTATGGAAAAAACAAAAAGAATAGCTAACAACCTTAGCTTATTGAGGAAACTAAGGTTAAGAATGATACAAGTACTAGAAGTTATACAAGTAATGAATAAAAGAACTAGGACGCAGCTCCAAGTTTGTCAGATTAAAACCAATGCTCTTATCTATGTATCAGTTAAATTACTGTGTCAGCAACTTACCTTTAGATAATTCAAGTGCAGATCTTTACATAATTCATGTCTCACAAATCACAGTTTCCTATATGTCAGGTTGTTTTCTTACAGTAAAAACTATTTGGAAAATTCACTTATTTCAGTTTTTCAATGGTTGTATTTATTCATTTACTCAACTAGTATTTACTGAGTTCTCAGGGAAAAGAAAACAAATTAAACAGACGTAATCCCTAAACTCTTGAAACTATTTAAACACCAAAAACTTGGTGATCTCTTTACATTAGTCACTATGAGAAGTTGTTCAATTATTCTAGAGATGTGTCTGTTATTTAAATATCTTGCAATGCTACTTTTTCAGAATTTCCTTCACAGCCTAACTCTTAATCTTCACCAAATCCAAAATGAGGTTTTGCTATCAGGGTATATATTTTAATTTGGAAACAACTAAACACCTCCAAACCTAAAGGGAACAAATAAGTTACATAGTCAAATTAATGAATTCCTTTTTTCTTTTTCATTGAGTTACCCAGCACCCTGTCTTGTTCATTAAGATGATTATGAATTAAAGTATGATGGGCTATTTCTCTGACTATGAATGTAAAATAACAGTTCTATCAAAGAATTCCACTTTTTTCTAGCAATAAATGACAGAATTCTTGGGATATTATTTCTAAAGCTCCCAACCCAGCTTTGAAGAGAAACATTTATATGTTCAATCACTTTTTAAAATAGACAGTGTCATTGGTTTGTAGACATACCCTGTACACTTACTTGGTCTGTATTTGAACAGATAAAAGGATATGAGATATAACATAGAAAGAAATAAAGGGAAAAATGCCAAAGTGGTGGCAGTGTGTTTTCATGTGAGAGAATGTTTACACAAATACGGGCGCCTGGGTGGCTCAGTCGTTAAGCGTCTGCCTTAGGCTCAGGTCATGATCCCAGAGTCCTGGGATCAAGGTATCGAGCCCTGCGTTGGTCTCCCTGCTCAGCAGGAAGCCTGCTTCTCCCAGTCCCACTCCCCCTGCTTGTGTTCCCTCTCTTGCTGTCTCTCTCTGTCAAATAAATAAAGTCTTAAAAAAAAAAGAATGTTTACACAAATAATAATTGTTACCACCTCCCGCATCTTTTCTATGCTGTTCCTTATGTTTGGTGTGGCCTCACTCCATCCCTGCCCAACCGTAATGCCACTTTTATCCAACATTCCTGATCTCTCCTATTGTAATGATGTTGGGTCATATAAATTAGTGTAATTATTTGGGGGGTGCCTTTCTATTAGATATAAGCTCCCTTAAAGCAGATATCATACGATTCATTACTGGTAAATCTCTGAATTTTATCCATATTACAATTAATATCAAGTGAGTGAATGGTGAGTATGTGAACAGAAGAGATTCTGTGTAAGACAAATTTACAGGATGGCATGCAATTGTATACGTAATTCTATAAGGAATAAAATACGGGATGTGTTTTAGTCAGGTCAAAAGGAAGAATTAAGAAAAAGAATCAGAAAACTTTAATTACTAACAAATAGCATATAGTATGGATTGGAGTGTACCTGAGATCAAATTAGATTTATGCAAGGGGGAAGACATTAGTTCAAGTGTGTCTGAAGCGTATGTGTACTTTACACTTTTTACACTTCTGGGCATATTAAGCTCTGAAGGGCCAAGAACAATCAGATGTCTTACACTCTGTAGAAAGAGTTTTTATCATAAAAATTAATAATAAAGAGTTTTCAATATTTTAAGTATTTTTCCTCATTAAATATTATTGTTTTTCAACTTAAAATTTTGCAGGTACCCATAGGATATTGGACATACAGATCCAGGATTCATTAAGACTCTGTCACCTTGAAGCAAGGATTTATTTGATACCCTCCTCCATCCTTTATTCATATCCATTAACATATTTCAAAAAAGAATTAACACATTTACTATAAGGGAATTTTAAAAAATAGTACTACCCACGCTTTCCAATGCCGAAGAATAGCAAGGTGGTAAAAAGAGAATTAGACGATGAAGTTATTGAGTCTGTCAAAGACCTTCTTTCCAATGAAGACTCAGCTGATGATGCTTTTAAGAAGAGTGAACTGATTGTTGATGTTCAGGAAGAGAAAGATATAGATGTTGAAGAAGAATCCGAAGTCGAAGATGAAAGACCAGCTTGGAACAGTAAGCTACAATACATCTTGGCCCAAGTTGGGTTTTCTGTAGGTTTAGGAAATGTGTGGCGATTCCCATACCTATGTCAGAAGAATGGAGGCGGTAAGTTTTGGGTTTTGTTTGTTTTTTGTTCCTGTTGTTAAGTGATACATTGCTGAGCAAATCGTAATTCACTGTCTCAAACAGCTCATGATGTTGCTGCAGCCTCATTATTTCAGAAACTATGAATTCCGTTGTAAAGCCAGGGAGACTCCTTTGTTGGACGTGAGCTCAACTCTGTTTTCAGATTAGGTTTCCATAGGAGCAGATGGCTTGTTATGAATACTGAAAGATTTCTTAAGGGTAATAGATTCTCAGATTCTTTCTGTGGATGCTATTAAACATTGCTAAATTACTGACCTTTCCAACAAACGTTAGAGGCGTCCATTGTGCCTGTCAGTTATTCTATTTGGCAAAAAACCTGAAGTTTCTGATGTAGGAAGGACTGGTGAAAGAAGTCAGAAAGAATGTTCTCTCCACAATTTATTAATGCTGAATTTTAAATTATTTCACTTATTACATATAATTTAGAATAATGATGGTGTTCAAATGCTGACCAGAACTTTGTAGATCCCAGGAGAAGGGATTTAACCAGGTAATTGATGTAACGCCAGACATTCTTCATCCTTACATATCATATATATTTGGTTTATAATGCTACAGTATTTGGGGACAATGTTTAGTTTCAGAGAAAACTTCAAAGAAATTAGCATCCTTAATTTAATTGTATTTGTTTTAAAGATTTTGTTTATCTATTTGAGGGAGAGAGAGAAAGCACGAGTGAGCAAGGTGGTGGGGCTGAGGGAGAGGGAGAAGCAGGCTCCCCAGAGGGCAGGGAGCCCAACTCCATGTGGATCCCAGGACCCTGGGATCATGACGTGAGCCAAAGGCAGATGCTTAACCAACTGAGCCACCCAGGCACCCCCATCCTTAATTTTAAACAAAAATATCTCCCATCAACATAACATTCTAGTTTTTTGTATTTTTGCATATAATCAGTAAAGGTTGTTCAGCAAAAATTATCTTAAAAACCAATAAAGAAGCGTAGACAAAGGAATGGCTTGTTCATGTACGATACAAGCTCTATAGTACACCAAGTCAAGTTAACTAACACTTGGGTGGAAACTTTGTCATCTATATACATGGAAACTATTAAAATAAATGTGGTTAAAAACTAAATGTTATATTAACTGCATTTCAGCACACAACGGTTAGAAAGAACATTTTGGTATTTGATTCCAGTTTGTGATACTTTTGTTGACTGGGCCAAAAATAATGGTTTTATATTTGATGTACAAATCAAATGAAATAATATAATCGTATATGAAATTTCTTTTTAGACTATAAGATAAAAAGCTAAGGTGTTCTGATGACAAAATATGTTAAAGATCTTGCTTAGTTAATTCAACTAGGCACAAAACAACAGGTTTGGCAAAAGTTGCCTGTTTGACAAATCTGCCTGAGAGGTGAGACTCAATACAGGACGTCTGTGATACACTACACGTCCCTCCACCGACACTGTAAGCTCCTTAGCTAGTCATGAACGCCACGCGTGAATTATTTATCTAATCAGCTATAAACAGCTACGTACTACCCTGCTTTTTGTTTCTCGTGAGCCATCCCATTTGCCAAGACTAGCAGAAGATGAATTCTGATTTGTAAGGCTTTCACCTTATGAGGCTTTCTGGCCACACTGTTAAGGAAGAAGGCTGTCTTGGCTGAAGTCAGGTTGCCATCCATTTAATACCATTTTTGTGTTGGCAGAGAACTCAAAGGATTTCATAGTTAGAAATTAGTTATTAGCAAAAATTGCTCTTCCTCATTTTCATATGTGGAAAGAGTCAAAATGCTCTTCCTACTATTGTTTCCTCTCTTCTAATCACAAATACTAGACAGGGATGTTATAAAATGCCAACGGACTTTATCGTTTCAAAATGGCTGTCAGGATACAAAAGGCTGTACCCAATATGCGGTAGAGCATTGAGCCTTCTGAGTATTTGAGTCGTGTTTTCTGGCTGTTCAGTCAGACAGACTCAGACCACCTGAATCTCACTCATTTGTCACTTGAGGCACTTCATGAATAATAGAACCAAAAAGTGATAGACCCAAAATAAGTTGATTTCTCTGAGGATATTGAAGTACAATGGTTAAACTTAATAAGTAGTGTAGTATAGGGGCGCCTGGGTGGCACAGCGGTTAAGCGTCTGCCTTCGGCTCAGGGCGTGATCCCGGCGTTACGGGATCGAGCCCCACATCAGGCTCCTCTGCTATGAGCCTGCTTCTTCCTCTCCCACTCCCCCTGCTTGTGTTCCCTCTCTCGCTGGCGGTCTCTATCTCCGTCGAATAAATAAATAAAATCTTTAAAAAAAAAAAAAGTAGTGTAATATAAAAGCTACCAGCTCAGGTTTTGAAGTCAGTTTAGCGTTGAAGCCTGGCTCTTTCCCACACTGGCCATGTCACTTTTTACAAGTTAACTTACTTCTTATGGCTTAGTTCCCACACCTGTAAAATGATAATAATGGTACTTATCCCATTGGATTCTTGTAAGGAATAAATGAATAACTACATGTAACATGCTTAGAAATGTGTGTTTTTATTTAGTTAGTTAATTTATTTAGTTATGACTATTTTTAATATGGGGGCTAACAGTAATTTGAGGTAGAAAAAAAAGCGAAGTGTCTAATAGCATGCCGTGCACACATAACTGAGGAAAGATTCCCAGTGGGTCCGGTTTTAATTCATTCTCTCTGTCTCTAGTCATTCATACATACATAAACTCATCCACATTCTGGGATTAGGTGCATGTGTTAAAACATACTTTCAGTCCTTTGGGAAACATTTTCAGGTCATTAAAGCCTGAATGTTTCCAATCATTGTGGAATTAGATATTTTATAATTCTGTTTTATGAGCTCATGCATCCAGGCTTTACATTACATACCCATCTGTAGAATCCACTCAAGTCCAAAAGGCTGCAAATCAGTCATAAGAAAGTAGAGATTTTCTATCGGCTACTATATTAGGGAAATTCTTGTATATGGTCATCGTTCAGAGATATACAGAGAAACTGAGATAAATAATTTTAAAAAGTAATGTTTACTCCTTCAACAGAATAACTACCAGAAAAACTTGAACAAGTTCCAAAATCTATTCAATACCATTAAATACTTTTTTTAACATGGGAAAACACAATAATGGCCTCTTATTTGAAAACGGCATCGACACCATCAATTTTGTGACTGACTTGACAGTCTCTGGTTGGACAAAGCTCCAGATAAGTAATTAGAATGTGGGAAGTCCATTCTAGAGGTTACTTAATGAATAATTTGCATATGTGTTCTTATATAGAAGTGAATACATTTCACATTTAACTTTATCCGTTAAGAGTGCCAATATTGACATTGTCAAGCTATTTTAAAATAACTAGTATATGTCTTAATTTGCCATTTGACTATAAGATAATTTTCTTAAGTATGAAAACCTTACTACACGGGTCATATATAGTTGCACGTGTATTTTGCAATAGGTATGAAATATCTTAGTTTCTCACTCACCCTCACTGCCCCTTCACAGAATTTTGGAAAATTAAAAAATTCCTTTTGGGGCACCTGGGTGGCTCAGTCAGTTAAGCTTCTGACTCTTGATTTTGGCTCAGGTCATGATCTCAGGGTCGTGAGATTGAGCCTCATGACAGGCTGTGCAGTGGGCATGGATTCTGTTTAAGATTCTCTCTCTCCTTCTCCCTCCGCCCGTCCCTACCCCTCAAACTGTGCACACATGCTCTCTCTTTCTCTTAAACACACACACACACACACACACACACACACACACACACATTATTCCTGAAACATACTTGTTAAATGAAGTATATATGGAAAAATGACATTTGTCTGAGTTAGAAGTTCTTTTTCTTTTCCTATTTTTTTTTTCTTTTTCAATCGAGGCAGCCATTTCTTCTCTCCCCTGTTGTTATTTAGGGAAAAAAGTCAACTTTAAAACTATAAAATCTCATTCATTCTAATTTACCTGATTTGGAATGCATGTATAGATGAGTTTGAATAATATTTAATAAATTACTTCATGAGCATTGTGTGAATAAGAATTCCAGGAGTTTGTGAAAACTACTTGAGAAAATAATTAATTTTAAGGCATCAATTTTTTTTATGGAAATGAAGTTGTTTTACCCTTTCAATAAAATGAAACTAAAACTTTATATTCTCACTTTTATCATAATTATTTTTTGTCAGAAACTCTTTGTAGCAGTCAAATTCAAGTTTCAAATACTAGAAAGTTTAATATGATGAAATTGCATTTTCTTTGAAGTCTTTTATAATTATACTATAAAGAAGTTCAAATATTGTCTTTTATGAGATACTCAAAATTAGTGTAGTCCCTACTGCGACTGTTGAAAATATAATCTATTTTATTTGTTCTTGTCTCTGTAGGTGCATATCTTTTGCCATATTTAATACTGCTTCTGGTAATAGGTATTCCCCTTTTTTTCCTGGAACTCTCTGTGGGTCAAAGAATTCGGCGAGGAAGCATTGGTGTATGGAATTACATAAGCCCTAAACTGGGTGGCATTGGATTTGCAAGTTGTGTAGTAAGTTTCCTGGTATGGTATATGTCATATAATTTTTACAGGGTTTGTAATTGTATAGTTTGCTCTTAAATGAAGCCTTTGAGTGTGTATTTCTATTCAGCTCTTTAATCACATTTTTAAAAAACGCCATTGGAGTTTGCACTAACACACTAACCAAGCTGTAAATATTCATACAGTTCCATCTTGATAATGCATATTCTTAAGATCTAAGAGAGACATCCTTTTAGAAAATATAATGTGTCTCAAATAAAAATGAAACGAGGAGGATTTTTAACATGTTAAGTGAGGTTTTATGCATTTCATCTCGTTGCAAAGGAAGGGTCCTGGGAGATGTAATGTAATCGTGCTATTTTGTTTTGCAGGTGTGCTTTTTTGTGGCTCTGTACTACAATGTCATCATTGGCTGGAGTTTGTTTTATTTTTCTCAGTCTTTTCAGCAACCTCTTCCTTGGGATCAATGTCCTTTGGTGAAAAATGCTTCACACACTTGTAAGACACGTATCATGTAGTGTTTTTCTTTTCTTTTTTTTTTTTAAAGATTTTATTTATTTATTCGACAGAGATAGAGACAGCCAGCGAGAGAGGGAACACAAGCAGGGGGAGTGGGAGAGGAAGAAGCAGGCTCATAGCGGAGGAGCCTGATGTGGGGCTCGATCCCATAACGCTGGGATCACGCCCTGAGCCGAAGGCAGACGCTTAACCGCTGTGCCACCCAGGCGCCCCTCATGTAGTGTTTTTCTATATAATGATCATAAAGTTGCTAAGGGCGTGAGGTTTTGAGATTTTTTTTTCCTTTTTTTAAGATAATGTGGAACAGTCTTTCAAAATTATCACGACAAGCTTCCGTCACTTTTAGAATTGGCACACTTAGAGCAAAGCCCGTTGGCACCATCTAATTTTACTAGGTCTTCCCGAGTTATTTTATCATGCCGCATGACATTGGGGTAAAATGTTACAACCGTTCAGTTGTTAACTTAGACAGTTTTTCATTTTGTACCCCTTTCTTGATGCCTTACATTTCCATTAAAATAAATAAAAAATAGCTTCTAGTTATAAAATAAGTAAGTCATGGAGATGCAAAGTACAGCATAAGGAAGACAGTAATACGGTAAGAATTGTGCGGTGACAGATGGTAACTACGCTACGGTGGTGAGCATCGGTCATGTACAGAATTGCAGAATCACTATATGGCACATCTGAAATGCATATAACATTGTATGTCAACTAAACTTCAGTAACACAAAATTTTTTTTTAAAAAGGACCTGCAAATAATCATAAAGGAGATAAAAAATAAAAATAACATAAAAAATAAGACAAAAATTATCTGTATCGAAGTAATTGTTTTTATGTCTTTAGTTCCCTTTCGTAGTTTTCCCATCATTTATTTTTAAATCCTAGTATATTAATAAAGGACAATTCCCTAGAGTAGTGATGTCCAGTAAATATGGAATGCAACTCACATAGGTGGTCTAAAATTTACTAGTAGTCACATTGAAACAGGTTAGAAGTAGGTGAAATATTTTTCCAAAATGTTAACATTTCAACAAATAATTAATATATGAATTATTAATGTAATATTTTACATTATTTTTCTTGTACTAAGTCTCTAAAATCTTCTTTGATTTTGTATTTACAGCACATGCCACTTTAGACTAGCTTCATTTCAAAAGTCACATATGACCAGCAGCTAGCGTATTTGACAGCTCTGTCGCAGGGAGTCAGTCAGATAATTCTGGGCATGAAAGGGGCTATAAACCTGTTGTGTTTTAATTACTTTGATAAAAAGCTTACATATTCCTGTTTCAGAAATGTGTAATAAAAAATATCAACAAGAATACGTGGCTGTGGATTTTTCACAATTTTTCACAGTGAGTTTTCACTGTGAATATAAATGCTTCTCTAGAATAGTAGTTAAGAACTGATTTACAGGCTTACTGGGAAAAAAAATGCCTCATTACTCTTCCAAGTCTGAAATAATTGCATTACCTTTCTTTCTACAGTTGTAGAGCCAGAATGTGAAAAAAGTTCCGCCACCACCTATTACTGGTACAGAGAAGCCCTGAACATTTCCAGTTCCATTTCTGCAAGTGGGGGCTTAAACTGGAAGATGACCATCTGCTTGCTGGCTGCCTGGGTTGTGGTTTGCTTGGCTATGATCAAAGGCATTCAGTCTTCTGGAAAAGTTAGTATGCTAGAGCCCCTTCTGCTTCTGCTAATCACCACTCCTGCGTGTGATGCCCACCTCAAGCTCCGCTGTAAATGCCTGTGGGCAAACAACAAGTACCATGTCATTCTAGGTAGTTACATAAAGATTGGCGAAAAGTGGTACTTTAAAAAATGTGTTTAAATTAAAGAAAGAGCATAGATAAAGATGGGTTTTATAGTGAAATCTAAAGTCACTTGTAATCTTATTTCATCAAGGAGATCTTTTGAAATTCTGTGTCTACCTGAAAGACCTTTATTTTTGCTATTCATGCCATTGATCCTCACGTTTCAGTTCACAGAGATGAAGGTGAGACAGAAATAACAGGGGAGCAAGTCCTACAGATCTGGGGGTGGAGCTCAGCGGGGGGGGGGTGGGCAGGGAGGCACTCTAATGTGAGGCTTTGCAAGTCAGAGAGAAGAATTCACATTTTATTGCAACTGTATTAAAAATCCCTGGAGTGCATTCAGTGGGAATAAGACAACCTGAGCGGTAGCCTGGAAACTAGGAGAATATTCACAGTAGGGCAGGACTACTTCCGGTTGTTGGACTTTAGCACCTTGATTTGCTGAGACAGAGACAGAGACAGGCGGAGAGACATCTTGGGGGGAAAGTCAGAAGTTCTTTTCTGGACCCGAAAAGTTTTAGAGACCCTTTAGGCTTCTACATGGAGATGTCAAAGAAGCAGTAAATGTCTGGTTAGGGCAATTGCTTTACTGCGATAAACATTCCACTTAACTTTAAGCATGAACACTTGTGAAGCAGAAAGTTAAACCTTGACATTGTTAATTATTCAGAGTCTTAGGAGACTTGACAGGAGCCCACTCTCCAGAAGATTTACAGAATTATAATGGAAATTTGATTAATCAGGAAAAAAAGGACTCTTTTTTGCTGTTGCTTGCTGTTACCTAAAACAATAGAAGTAGGAATTTGTTAGGGAGATAGTAGCCATTAATTTTTTTTCAATATTGTTTGTTTTGTGAACTTTAAGAAATAAACACTACTCAAGTTACATTATACCTGTGGACTATTTTAGAGGAGTTTAAGTAAGGGAGATTCCCTATTTCTCGTTCTATCTCATACAGGATCTTAAGTAAGTCACATTGCATTAAGACTAATAAGCCATTCTAATGTGATGGCTGTAAAAGTATTAATAGTACTATTAACCATGCTATAAAAAGTATCAAACAGAACACAAACTCTTAACTACAGAAATATAGTTTTAGTGTGTCTCACCTATATTTATTTATTTTTCTTTGTAGATCATGTATTTTAGTTCTCTTTTCCCATATGTGGTACTTATATGCTTCCTAATCAGAGCACTCCTTTTAAATGGTTCAATTGATGGCATCCGCCACATGTTTACCCCTAAGGTATGTACTGCATTTCTATTTAAGGCTTATGATCATAAAAGCATTATGTTTATTGTTCAGTTGTTCCCACAGTTAGATTTAAAGGATAATTGTCCTAACATATGTATGCTAGCCTTTTTAAATTACAGCTGTTATGTTAACCAGCTTAGGAAAGCCAGGGCTTTTAAATATCCATAATTATATCCATCTATTTCCAATTTTAAATGGCCCATTTTAGTTCTAGAATAAGTTCTATGTGAACTTCAAAAATTCCTTTTATAATAAATTAACTCCTAGTTTTTTACACTGATAAATTTTAGGACTTTTCCATCTTTTTAAAAAAGATTTTATGTATTTATTTATTTGAGAGAGAAGGAACACGAGCAGGGGGAGGGGCAGAGGGAGAGGGACAAGCCGACTCTATGCTGAGCGTGGAGCCTGCCATGAGGCTCAATCCCACCACCCTGAGATGATGACCTGAGCCAGAATCAAGAGTCAGGAGCCTGACCGACCGAGCCATCCAGGCCCCCAGGACTTTTCCATCTTTCCTCTACTTCCTTCTCTATGTTAGTGGTTCTTAACCTTTTGTAATTGACCCCTTTGAAAAAACGAATAACAAGATCTTCTTACCAGAGAAACATAATGAACATATTAATTTGTTTAATGTCTCAGAAGGTTGACAGATCACCTAAAGTCCATGAACCCAGGCTGAGAAGGCTTCTGTACTCTAAATCCTGTCTCAGAGAAAATCAATATTCTTGTTCTGAGGTTTTGTGCCTCCTAGAATAATATTTATAGTGGTGAGTTTGGGGAGTTTTGTAATGCGTATGCATTTCAGGAAAATTCTCATTAGGCTCCACAAAAGGCTGAGAACTTACGTTCTTTCATTCATCTTGGAGTTGAACTCAATGCGGGACACCTTGAACCTGCTTAATCAGTCCTTGTGAACTTGGGATAGTGATTTAGCAGGAAAAAAAAAAACCGCAAGTTTTGAAGTGTATATACATTTTAGTTATTCACTGAAGTTAACACCTCATTATTAGTTTGCTAACACTGTTATAGACAGACATGGAGTTATAAAGTTTGGAAATTGGTTCAGAAACTGGAAGTTATCTGAAGGGTGAATGTGCAGCCAGCAACATGCTGTGGGATTTGGGCAGAAATTAACTTCCCTGGAATTCTTTGTCACTCCTGGCAGCTGTCTTGATACTATGTAAAAGAGGCTGTGTTCTTTCGGTATCAGGTTTCCCCTTAGTACTCTCTAGTAGCAAAAATGCCACTGGTATCTGATTTTCTTGACTAATTCAAAAGTCCTGGTTAGCATTTAGAGTTGTAGGAACTCCTCAGTGAATAACTAGTTAAGATTTATAGATTTCAGCTGTATTAAAATTTAAATAGGCTTCAAATGGGCCATATTTACTGACCAAAAATGATATTTATATTGTAATATATAAAAAAAGGATTTCAGAGTTTAAAACAACCAACTTTTGTGTGAACTTCTGGAATATCACCTTATGTAAGTTGGCAACTGCTTGTGACATAATTCTAAATATTTGATTCAAATAGCTATCTTAGAATTCAACTACTTTGATATGACACTTTTACATGGCCCCATATTTAAAACTGGCATTATTGACATTTTAAACCGGGACTGGGAATCACTATTAAAATAGTTAGTTCTTTCGTTAGCTCACTTTTCATTGACTATCGATAAAATTCTGTTAGGTCACTGCAAGGTGTGATAGTTAATATAATAATGATAAGTTGTCAGTTACTTTTTAATTTACATTTTTTGTCCAAGGGAGAAAAGTAAAGCACACAAACTTCCCAAAACAGTGAATGGAGATTTAGTTCCTGAATTGGAAGTAAGCCAAGTAATGTCTTTAGTAAATGGGTGTTGCCTGCCATCTAGTGGGTAAAGTAGAGATAGACAGTTGAGTGTATTTGGGATCAGTATTAATGGTAGAATGGTAATGTAGCAAGGATCAACAAACAATATGCGTATTTCAGTTAAATCTTAATAAATTATAAATATAATCGTGATTATGTTTCATGACAATATTATATTCTATTTCAATAATAGTCACTAAAATTAAACAATAAATTGAACTGAAATTGAACCATAAATCCTAGTAACTAATAACTAAAATAACCAAATCCTAGTAACTAAAATTGAACAATAAAGCCTCATATTTGAGAAAATGTGCATTTTGGAATCTACTTTGGTTCATATTTCAGCTCTACCCCAGAACTGCTGTATAACCTTAGGCAGGTTACTTAACCTTCTTAAGATTCAGATAATAGTAGCAACAAATTTCGTGGATTGTTCTGAAGATTAAATGAGATAATCCATACAAAGTGCTTATCCGTGTTCCTACCAGTACAGTCCATATATGTCAACTATTACTGAGCACTGAGAGTGTGGTGCGGAATGTGATGGAGTGGCGTATGGCTTGTTACTCCCATCTTCAGTTGAAGACGCTGAAACTCAGGGAGGGCAACTACTTACTCCCAATTGCACTATTTTTAGATTATTAAATGGCAGAGTCGGGACCTGAGACTGTGGAATTCATCTTCCCAGCCACATTTGACATTGCTCCCAATGAAGGCAATTTCGCTGCAATAATAAAGAGATAAAACACCAATTTAAGCACTTGTGTTATTCAAACCTGTTTATTGACATCTGTGTCAGATATGGCTAATATTAATTGTTCCATTTAAAAGGTTTGGTTATATACAGTGATAACTCTCGAAGAGGTAAAGCTGAGTAACTTGAAATACATGTTCAGCACAGGTGCAGAACTTTAGAGCTTTGGCTCTGAAAGGGTCTGAGAGGTGATGTAGTTGAATTGCTTCAATTTTCAAAGAAAAGGCTTTCAGAAAACTATCGAAAGGAATGCATCATACATGCATGAATGTGCAAAGTACAAATAGTCATCTCTCCCAAACTTATAATCTGCTTATTATCTGCCTTGACTATTAGACTGCCACCAGAAAACACAAAACTTAGGGTATTAGTTAAATAATTAGATTTTATTGCTAATTAATTTATTTTGCTTTGGACAGAAAACAAAGACTTAAGTAGGAAATGATTGAAGACAGTTAATTTCAAATAGTACTTTTGATTTGTCTTAAAGAGAACTTAAAAAAATTTCTACAGAAGTAGAAAATCTCCATGTGAGTAAAATCTCCATGTACACAATTGTCTGTAGTTTTTCTTATTCCCATATTTGGTCTCACTACTAAGTGAAAACTTGGTTATTTCTACTAAGAACAGATTATTCCCCCAGTTTATATCATTCTGATCTATTTAAATAATAGAACTAATTCCATGTAGAGTATTCTGAAGTACTATTTTGCAGCTGACTTCTATTATGTTTAATTTTAAACAGCTTGAAATGATGCTGGAGCCCAAGGTCTGGAGAGAAGCTGCTACACAGGTGTTCTTTGCCTTAGGTCTGGGATTTGGTGGCGTCATTGCCTTTTCAAGCTACAACAAAAGAGACAACAACTGCCACTTTGATGCTGTCCTCGTGTCCTTCATTAATTTTTTTACATCTGTCCTGGCAACACTGGTGGTGTTTGCAGTGCTGGGCTTTAAAGCAAACGTCATAAA
This sequence comes from Ursus americanus, assembly GCF_024610735.1. Taxonomy (NCBI): domain Eukaryota; kingdom Metazoa; phylum Chordata; class Mammalia; order Carnivora; family Ursidae; genus Ursus; species Ursus americanus. The sequence goes on from NC_142143.1 coordinate 33,141,770, forward strand.
TGAGAAATGCATAACAGAGTATGGATATTCATTTCCTTTAGCTCTTGATGGCATAATTGTATAAAAAGTATACCCCTCCAAACCCATAAATATTCACTCGTTATGTTGGTCTATCTTTCAGAAATTCAAAAATGATCATAAAATTTTTGAAAATGGGCAACATTAGTCAGGATATTATTCCACATCATATCAACCTTTCAGCTGTTACCGCAGAAGATTATCATTTAGTTTATGACATCATTCAAAAAGTGAAAGAAGAAGAATTTTCTGCTCTTCATCTCAACTCCTGTCAAATTGAGGATGAGCTCAATAAAGTGAGTAGGCTGTTTAAGCACTACAGTCATTATCACGCAGGTAACATACACATTATCCAGGACTTTTTTTTAGGAAAATGACCTTTAAAATGCCGGTGGAAGATTATGATGTTTCAAAATTCACATTTTTTATTTCAGAGAATGTACTTTTTTAAAAAGTTTTTATTTTAATTCCAGTTAGTTAACCTGTGGAACTTAAGGAACAAAACAAACAAGCAAAGGGGAAAAATTAAGAGCGAGAAATCAAAAGAACATACTCTCTTAAGTTACAAAGGTTTGCTTTACTTTAAAAAGCAATCTCATCGATTCAGCCACAAAAATTTAAAACATGAATATAAGTTGATTTTCATCATAGAAAATGAAATTAGTCTGATATTTTTCCTGGTATAATCTTAAATACAAAAATTTGAATTATGACTATCATTTACATATGGCATGATTGTTTGGACACATAATTGATATTTAGCCATTTTAATATTTATGTTGAACAAGTCATGATTAACTCCTTTAACTACCATCATTTATTCTAATAAACGTGAAACAGGTGAACATTAATAAGTATCATTGTATTCGCCCTTCCCCTGTATTGCCAAAAAGGAAAATATAATGGAGAAACCGACATTGACCCCTGCAGTAAGATAGCTAACACTATACTTGACTAAACATAAAAAATCACGTGCAGGAAGTTATGGATGGAGTCATCATTTATATAAAAATCTTGAGTTCTGTAAAGAAAGATTTAGTTACTAACTTACCCTTTAAATTTTTTGGTTTTGTCCTTTTTAAATTTTGGTCTATCTGTTGTTTTTATGAGATAACACAATCAACTTTTGTTCGGAGGCACAGTTTCCTAAGAGACAGCATGATATCAGCCTATCTATTTCCAGTAACTCCCGAGCATTATTCAGAGTTTTCCCTCTCCTATGTAACTGGTATATATGGCCGTCCCTTAATATTGCTCGGTACTAATGTTGCCATTTTATACATTTTACAGGCTGTTCAGGGGACTGGTTTAGCTTTCATTGCCTTTACAGAAGCAATGACACATTTCCCTGCATCCCCCTTCTGGTCAGTGATGTTCTTCCTCATGCTAGTCAATCTAGGGCTTGGCAGCATGTTTGGAACCATTGAAGGGATCATCACCCCCGTTGTGGACACTTTCAAAGTGAGGAAAGAAATTCTTACTGGTGAGTTTTTTTAGGTATTTGACTTTTCACTGAACTGATACAGGCCATTTATTTTACTCTTGGTGAGAGGTCAGAGATGGAAATAGGAAAGTGTTTTATTGGGGCGCCTGGGTGGCACAGCGGTTAAGCATCTGCCTTCGGCTCAGGGCATGATCCCGGCGTTACGGATCGAGCCCCACATCAGGCTCCTCCGCTATGAGCCTGCTTCTTCCTCTTCCACTCCCCCTGCTTGTGTTCCCTCTCTCGCTGACTGTCTCTATCTCTGTCGAATAAGTAAATAAAATCTTTAAAAAAAAAAAAGGAAAGTGTTTTATTAATGCCCGTTTATTAATATATATTACTATTACTTGCTATTTTATTTATATGTTTATATACAATGCAAACAATAGACTCAATGTAGATTATATTAATTATTAGTGATTACTTATTATATTACTTTTCATTAATAGTAATGTCACTATCATGAATCTATTCATGAACCTATTATGAGTAGAATGAAGTTATAAAATGTTCGTGTATAATTTTGTAAATGAGACAAGTAATTATTTTTAAAAGTTCAGATCCAATATTCCTTTTCCAAAAAGTGCATCGTTGAAATTGATGAACCTAAATTCAGTTCTCATATGAAATAGCCCTTGTAGCCTACTAGTAGTTAATATCTCTAAGTAGGAAAGAAAATAAAATAATTTATCAACATTGATGGTTATTATTAAGTCCAATCTGCAAGCAGTTATTAAAGTGCCAGTATTGTACTGCACCATCCTCACATTTGAAGGATATAAAAGATATAAGAGAAATTATAAAAGAGATAGAGACATAGGAGAGTCTTGTCTCCAAAAATAATAGCACCGATAACCAAAACCAAGTCTGGTACATAAGACTTACACCTTGTACAATACTCATAGATGGCACAGTAGCGACTTAACATGTCACAAGAATTAAGAAACTGCGACAAGGGTCATCTAAATATATGATGGAACTATCAGTGAAAGAGATGGCAGTTGAATTGGAAAGGGGAAGGGTCTTCCAGGGGTCAAAGGATAGCTTTAGTAATAGCTTCAGTTTAGCAGATATAAACAGAGATAAAGGGAACAGATAAGGAAGGCAGCCAGACCAGAGTGCAGGAACAGGGTTGGGAAGGGATGCAGAAAGAAATTGGAAAAAAATATATAAATGATACTGAATGCTGGGCAGTAGTATACAAGCTCCTCAAAGTCCTGTTTTTAGCTCTGAAAGATTTAGTAGTAACTTCTGTGTACGTATCTCTCAAATATGTAACTTTATCACTTATTGCTCTGCTAAGTTTGTGTATGTGTATGTAAAACAATTTCAGCACTTTGTTAAATACTTCTTCTTAATATTCTCAACTCAGTTGGACATAAATGAGAAACTTCCTTATCTTCTCCCAGAAAAGGCAGTCTCTACTCTGAAGTTTCTGTTTAATTCAAGGCTACCAGTATCCTGCCTGATATGCATACTAAATAACATCTTCGCTGCTTTCCTCATCTTTGCCCCATATCTAAACGCTCCTGTAGTGAGAGGACTTGCAAAATTAAGGGAAAAGCAGCAGTGTGGAGGCAAAAACACACAAGGTAGTATTTGGTGAACTCCACTGGAGTTTGGTCAGAGCAAAGGGGAAAGCCCTCTCTTTTCCCATTACCTGTCTTTCGGGATCATACCTATACTTAAAGTCACATCTCACCTCGATGAAGCGTTCCTCTGTCACCTTTGCCAGATGTGCTTTTGTCTTCTCTGATAGGACAGTAGGATTTAGAAGTAAATTACTTACAATCTTTTCCTCTCAAATCTCCAGCGAAACTCTTACTACCTATACCACCTAGACTGTGCTCTTCTTCACCGCCTACGGTGTCAGTAGGTGAGAGTGAAAAGAGTCACAAGGCTATGGTTCGAGCTCTGCCACTTCCATCCTGAGGCTTTGCGTACAGCATCCTGGGACAAGCATTCAATATTTCAATATGTGAAAGCCTCCAAGTAAATGTTACTTTCTCCTTCTCTACATTATATGCTTATATATAATGTTCGTTTAGATGTGATGTGACTCATCCTACTAGCATTGTGCTTAAGAATGGAGGTGATGACTTCACTTAGCCCATCCTTACGGAGACTGTTAGGGAACCCCCATGTGATCGAACCCCAGGATGTCTGTTTTCTCCCCTCCCAAACTGCCCGTACCTGCTCTATTACATTTACTCGCCTCTGCTCGAAGGTGGTTGAGGAATAGAACACAGTCACGTTTTATTTTTGACTGCTTCTCTACTAAAGAGTGTGAGACAATAGAGTCTAACGTAAATATGGGAATACAGTGTGGATCCCAGAAATCTCCCTAAGCTTTTATATTAATAGTAGCTGGTCAAAAGTAAAGAAGGGGGGGTAATCAGAAGGGAGAATGAAGCATGAGAGACTATGGACTCTGAGAAACAAACTGAGGGCTTTGGAGGGGAGGAGGGTGGGGGAATGGGATAGGCTGGTGATGGGTAGTAAGGAGGGCACGTATTGCATGGTGCACTGGGTGTTATAGGCAACTAATGAATCATCGAGCTTTACATCGGAAACCGGGGATGTACTGTATGGTGACTAACATAATATAATAAAAAATATTATTATTAAAAAAAAGTTACTGTCTTACCATGGATTCATATTAAATCCAGGGGTAAATCCAGGTAACTCCCAATGGGTTTTATTCCATCGTATCAGGAAAGGTGTTGCCTATTTTTATCTTTGACAAGTTATAAAAGTGAAGACAACGTTGTTTGAATATAATAACTCATAATTAAATGTAAAAGACTGGACTGCATAAAAGCTTAATTTTTCCGTCTATTTCTTTTGTACAGTGGTCTGTTGCCTTCTGGCATTCTGTATCGGCCTGATATTTGTGCAACGCTCTGGAAATTACTTCGTTACAATGTTTGATGATTATTCCGCTACACTGCCTCTGCTAATTGTAGTCATTTTGGAGAATATTGCCGTATCCTTTGTTTATGGCATAGATAAGTAAGTATATTTGCTTTTATGCATTCATTTTTCATCTCTACTTTGGAAAGACCAATTGTCAATATCTTTTTCATTTAGAAGAAGAAGGAAATGACTAGAGGGAAAAATTCTTTGCAACAAAATCAAATCTTTTGCAGGCTCTTCTTCGTTTAGTCCTTTTTATAAAGTATATTACCCTATTAGGTGATTAGATAGAATTGTGCGGATGGCAATATAATCTAGGATTCTGGAGCTTTGATTTAATTGTAGTTATCAGATAGTAACTTCTAGGATCTAGTGAGTAATGGCTATGCTCCAAGAACCTTGTTAAGTTGTTTTAAGTTATTATTACTGTCCACATTTCACATTTCTCAGGCTTATGAAACACCACGTGACTTGCTCATCACCTGGACCGAGGCACACCTGGGATTCATAGCTGTCTCTGCTTAACTTAAAGCCTTTCTTCCTATTTACTTTGCTAATCTGTTTTATGGGAGGAATTTTATTTTATTATGATACATAATGCCTTATTTTATTATGCTACTTAAAGTTCTACGTAGCAGGTCAGTTTTGGGAAATGACCTATCCTGCTCTGAGGCGTTTGTGTCGTTTGCTATGCACAAACTTTGTGTTCATGTGGAGTCATTACTTGAATAACTAGATACCTGAACCTCTAAATTATATACCTGCTTGATGTGAAAAGTATAAATACTTGGTGTGAAATGAGGAATTAGAGTAATCTCAGAAGAAAAAGGTCACTGGAGGTTTTGTACAATATTTTTTAAAAGTTGTTGTCTTTAGTTCACATATACGGACTAAGGCAATAAGATTGGCAAGCTTATTAGAGGTCTATGTAAAGGAGGAATGAGTGTGTTGCACGAAGACCAGAGTCTTCTTAAACAACATAGAGAATGTTACTGGTATTGAATGAGCTTCGTGACAGAGCTTGGAGAATGTTTTTATTAGTGTCAAAAGCTCCAGGCAAGGAAGGGGAGGGAGACTTACTTTTAATAATCATGTACCATACGGCAATAGAGGTTAATAGCTGTCTAACATGCATTAAATCTGAATCCTCACAAAAATGCCCTGTGGTAACTAATATCATCCGTATTATAAATGGAAAATTGGCCTTACTTGTACAGGAGAACATGTGTGTTAGTTTTAGAGCCAGGACTGTAATTTAGACCTTAGTTTCAAAATTAGGTATCTCTATACTCTACTAAGACACCCCTAACTCCTAACTTGCACTGTGTCGGAACTTGATATTATTATTGGACTGATCTGTGGATCAATAAGATTGTAATTCGGATTTCCATTTACACAGTTTGTCATTTACAATAGGCATATTACAAAATCTCTCTTTTTAGTAGTTAGTATCCCTAAATAATAATAGTTAACAATAGCAGGAGAAGTGATACTACTACTAATAGTAGTTATTAAAATGATACCTATTAAATTCCTACTATATGTGCACCTATTAAATTCCTACTGTATGTGAGGTGTTGTGCTCTGCATACATTGCCTATGAACCTAACAATAACGTTCCAAGATAGTTTTTGAAAGTGCCCAAAAAAATGCTCTGCCATCTTTTGGTGTTTAACTTAGTGTCTAAAAATGCAGGAAAATTCATTTCACTTGAATCTGGTCAAATCATAGGGGCAAAAAAATTTTTTTTAAACGAGAAAAGGAACAGAATCAATCCCTACAGACTACAAATGCACATAAGCAAAAAAACTAACCATATTTCCAAATGAGTTGAAATATATTTTTTCAAAAAGAAAAAGAATGACATATATCTGTTGTTTAAAAGTCAAGAAATACGATAATTAAAGAAAAGAAATTTGGAAACAGCATAGAACTCAGGAAATAATTGTGAATAATAATATTCAGAAATGATGATCGAATTTAAAAAAAAACACAAAAACAATAAGCACAATGACTACTTCCATAAGAATTAGAAGCTAGAAAGGAGGAGTACTTTTTTTAAATCAAGAAGAAATACCAGGGGCACCTGGGTGGCTCAGTCGGTTAAGCATCTGCCTTTGGCTCAGGTCATGATCCCGGGGCCCTAGGATCGAGTCCCACGTCGGCTCCCTGCTCCGGGCTTGGGGGGGGGGGGGGAAGGTCTGCTTCTCCCTCTCCCCCCTGCTCATGCTCTGTCTGTCTCTCACCATCTCTCAAATAAATAAAATCGAAGAAGAAGAAGAAGGAGAATAGCAAAGGAGCTAAGAGAAGGAATAGAAACAGGAGCTAAGCAAAGACAACTCCACATGTGTGCAATGAAGTCCTCTAAAAGCAGTGGCTGGAACCATGTTAAATACTGTAATTGAAGAAACTTGCCTAAAATAAGTGACAACTGGATGCTGGAAGGGCACATGATACACTTGGAAAAATAGACATAGCCCAGCACCAGGACATAGGCTAGGCTCTTACTTCCAGACAAAAAAAGAAAAAGAAGAAAAAAAAGGAAAAGGGCCATCCAGGCAAAAACAGTAACAAACAAAACTATCAAAATTATTTATGAGAGAAAAATCTGATAGTCAACAAACGTTTTGTAACAATATTATGTAGTTAGAAATATTTACAGTTCTCAAGGAAAGAAAGCATAAGCCACAGATTTTTAAACCAGCAACACTCAACATTCAAGTATAGTGACCACAGATACTAATGAACATACAAGAAATTAGGGAATATAGTTACGATGATGTCTCTCTGAAGTCTCTACTAGAGAACTGTCTTTACACAACCAAAAAATCTGCTGGAACATTGGTGCAAGCCCTGGTGGGTGGGCGGTGATTATCTCTAGATAAATATTAAGGGATATAGACTACTGTGTCATGACTACGCTTTGACAGCGTTAACATCATACACCTAGAAGGGTGGCCTTTATTTCATGCAAATAATACCACAATAACGTTACCTAAAACAACAGCATAAGCCTACAGGTTACCAGGTCTAAGTACTAGTTTCCAGGAAATAGGAGGGTCAGATGTGCTTGTGAAGCAGCACTGTGTGGATGTAATCAGCAAGGTCCAGACTACGAGATTCCTATGGTGCAGAGTGTCCAGCTGATTGAACAGAAAATTGGAAGAAACAAAAAAGAGATGGAGGAGGAACGTAGAGATGGAAAAGGGGCTTGAGAAACACATCAGTCATTGCAATGTGTGGACCTTCTTTCAATTCAAACGAACAGACTATGAAAAGAAGCGACAGTTTAGATTATATAAACACTGATTGGATATTGGATGATGTTAATTATTGCTAAGTAAAAAAAGAGACAAGGAATTTTGGATGTATTGCAGACACTGTGTTTATAGAGTAGAAAGTCATCAGTGGGAAACTGTTCTGTAATTGGGTTGCGTGCTTTCACTAAACAAAAATCACAGTACTTAACTGTTTACATTTTACTTTATAAATGTTCTTAACTTATAAGTCATCACCCAATATGATTTTTTGATTCAGTATAAAATGTCATAAGTTGTCATAGCTAAACCCTTGTGAAACTGTTGATATAACGCACATTTTTAAGGTATAGAAATATTAACTTGAGGCATAATTAAATGCTTTCTTTTTATTTAGATTTATGGAAGATCTGAAAGATATGCTGGGTTTTGCTCCCAACAGATATTACTACTATATGTGGAAATATATTTCTCCTCTAGTGCTGTTATCACTGCTAATAGCCAGTGTTGTGAATATGGGGTTAAGTCCTCCTGGCTATAATGCATGGATTGAAGATAAGGTAAAATACAAAATAAGGAAGTTAAGCAAAAATATATTTATTGTTTTCGGGGTTTTGTCTTTTGCTTTCTTCACAGTATATTTTGCTGTTTAATCAATGGTGTTGTTTTTATGCAAGGATCCTGAGATTTATATTTTATTTGGCCCCAAACGTGTATGATTTTGTTACAGATTGTAGATTTTTTTTAATACATGAGAAACACGGACTTGGTCCTCACTAAAGTATCTGTGTTTATGTCACCATAGACGAACCAATAATTATGGGGCCTTTGACTCTAGAAAAAATATTGCCCAAACCACCAGGAATATTTTTCCTATATAAATTTATTAAATCATGGCCCAGATACTATATAACAAGAAAATTTGCATTAACCATGAAGACATAATTGAAATACATATTGAAGGAAAGCTTCGCTATAACTGATTTATATTGGCAATGATGATTTCAATTTCTGCTTTCAAGGCGCATTAGCCACATCATAGTAAAGATACATATTAACTGTTATAAAATCAGAATGCTTATTTTTCAGAGACACCTCTGACCTTGAACTATTCTATGGTCAATAACTCTGTATAAACAACAACTAAATTCATGACTGGAGCATTCACAAGTCTGTTAACCCTTACTAAAACCCTTGGGGCCAGATGTGCTTCAGGGTTTAGATATGCACGTTTTAGAAAGACAGTGTGGCACGTGTAATTTAATGACTGAGAGCAGTGCTGATTTATTATTCCTCAGGCTTCTGCAGGTGAACTGGGTCATGCTTCTCTAGGTCTTAGCTGAGCTAATTCATACAATTGATTGAAGTTGGAGGGCCGGTCTCTGTGCAATCTTTCATTCTGGGCTTCTTGCTAGCATAATAGACTCAGGGCAGCATCCTAAGAAACAGAGGCAGAGCTCACAAGGCCTGTAAAGCCTCGCCTTTAAAGTTGATTGACGTCACTTCCACAGTATTCTGTTGGTCAAAGCATGTCGCAAGACTCTTTGCTTACAGACCTGAGACAAATACAATTTTTTTTCATGTACTTACAGAGCAAGATTACCAATAATGATTTTTTTTCTTTTCTGGCTTTCACAGGCATCTGAAGAATTTCTGAGCTATCCGACGTGGGGACTGGTTGTCTGTATCTTGCTGATGGTCCTGGCAATACTCCCGGTCCCAGCAGTCTTTATCATTCGTCGCTGCAACCTAATAGACAATAGTTCTGGTAATTTAGCATCTGTGACCTATAAGAGAGGAAGGGTCCTGAAAGAGCCTGTAAACTTAGAGGGAGATGATGCAAGTCTCATTCATGGAAAGATATCCAGCGAGATGTCATCTCCAAATTTTGGTAAAAATATTTATCGAAAACAGAGTGGATCACCAACTCTGGATACGGCTCCCAATGGACGATATGGAATAGGGTACTTGATGGCAGATATGCCGGATATGCCGGAATCTGACTTGTAGCTGGGAGGAGACTACCAGTGGGTTCTATTTGGTTCATTTTTACCAATGAACATTGGCTCTACTAAGAGAAGTATTAGGCTTCACTTATCAGAGGGCGATCTCAGGTGTTCCTTGGCTGTGATCTTTAATCCCAAGTATACGTAAATTCAACTAGAGCATTCCTTCGGATTCTTTGGTTTACATTTGCGCAGAAAGAGCAGAAGGAGTTACAGACAGAGCTTATAGTGACTGAGGTCCAGGTTTGTCAGAATTTTAAAAAATACTTTTGGTGTTTTTTCAAGCATTTCTATCTCAAAGGAAAAAAAAAACAGGCGTTACCTCAGTTTCTAATAATTTCTGGTTTAATAGTATTGGCAATTCAAAAATGGTATAATTTAAAATGTATAAGTTTGCCTTCGGGGTAACTCCCAGTATTACAGTGAGCAGTTCTGCAAGTCGGTGCCTCTAGCGCACTTCCATGAATATATTGTGTAGGTAGGCTCTACTTATTTTGGTAGCATTGATACCTTCTTAGGCAAATAACTGAAGAAAACTGCAAAATATTTTCTTATGTAATCGCTGTATAGAGCAATAGTATCAGAGAATAAGAAGGCACTCATGCTGGATGACAGTTGAGATTCGGAGGTGACTGGGAATCATGTGTGCGATGGTTGTATATTTTGTGTAAAATATATGTGTGAAAATGATCTAAGAATGAGTCACTCAGCACTCTCAAGAATTATGCAGATTCTGCATTTTCCTATGCCGTGTGCCTAAAAACCTACTTGATATTTATTGTGGTTTCAAGATTACTCATAGTATATTTATATATACTTGCAATGTATATAGATGTATATTAGTACTCTAAGTACTGATTTGAAAACTTGAAGCAAGATGGCATTTTATTTCATATCTTTCTGTTTTGCTTCTGTTTTATGCAAATATAAATCCTTTTTTAAGTGATTGTTAAGATTGTATGGCATTACATTTTAAGCTACAAATAAATGAAGTTAAAAATGATGCTTTGTTTTCCACACTGAGTTTCTTGTATCACCTGAATTGGATTATCTTGCATTTCACTCAGCACTTAGGCATTTCGTAATAATTAATCATCACGTGCCAGGAGGGATTAACAGATTGATTAATAGAGTTACCACCACTTCAGAGACAAAGGGAAAATAGAGTACTATGGTTAAATGGTGTTAGCCTAGTCTCACGATTCTTGGAAAAGTGGTCTCCTAGGAGACCGTGTGTCCAGTTCACTGCTTACGGCGTCAGTGTTGTCTCTGAAGTATAAGGAAGTATTAGGATTTTTTTTTTTTTAAGACACTGTTGCATCTATGAAAGTGGAGGAAGCAGAATTCCACCGAGTGCCATCTCACTAAACGGCTTTTATTAATAACTGTCCTACTGCTGTATCAGTCACATTTAAAAAAATCACAATGAATACAGTGGCAAAATAGGGGCGGTAGTACACACACCATATCCACTGATGTGTTTTTGGCCAAATATGTCTGGTCTGCTATAGATATGTGTTACCAGACTACATCACAGCATTTAAAATATATTCCACTGTTGACTAAAACTTTTGGGTTTGTTTTTACATATTCATTGATATTATATTTTGTATCACTTTAAAATTAAGCAATAGTCATTGATAGGCAATGTATGTACATTTTACAGAACTCAAAAATTATAACAATTCAGTGTAGAATGAATTTCCCGCCCAACATTTCTCCTAGCCACCCAAGTCCGTCCTTAAAGGGAACCACCATTATCAGTTTCTTTCTGTGTATCCTCTTGGCGATGCTCTGTGTCTACGCATCACACAAATAACAGCATTCTGTGTTCTGTCTTATGGATCTTATTTCTGTCAATAATTTATCCTGGACATTGTTCCATGTGAAAGCACATAGATCTGCCTCATTATTTCAGAAGCTGAAGGAATAAATTTTATTTTTGTATCGAAGCACTATTTTTTATAAGCTTCCCCAATATTAAAAAGTCTGCAGCAAATACTTACTTTACCTGCTGGCCTTTAGCTCATCATGACTATAGATTGTCAAATAGCGGTATCCCTCTTCGCTCCCTCTCGCCATGGGCTCTTGATCTGCAGATTGGATACGTGCCTTCCACTGGCGGATAGATCTCCTCCCTACTGTTTACACAGTCATGTGACGAATGCAGGAATCCTGTATGATGGAAGAGAAGCCAAATTGTTTCTCATGCCCTCCCGTGGCAGATGAGACAACTAGACAGTGAAAAGAACAAGGTCTTCTCTCCTTTCTGCTTTTATTCAGTCAGTTCTTCAGCTGTTCATTCATTTACTCATTTGCTCCCCTTTCTTTGAGCGTCTCTCCACCAAGAATCTACCCTATCCTTTTTTTTTTTTTAACATTTATTTATCTGACAGCAAGAGAGACAGAGACGGAGACCACAAGCAGGGGGAGCGGCATACAGACGGAGTGGGAGAAGCAGGCTTCCCACTGAGCAGGGAGCCCGATGTGGGGCTGGATCCCAGGATCCCGGGATCATGATCTGAGCCGAAGGCAGACACTTAACCACTGAGCCACCCAGGCGCCCAGAATCTACCCTAGTCTTAGTACTAAGCCAAGGCACCGTTGTAATTAGTGTGAATATTGATTTTTACCCTATTTTTCTCCTCTTGGTCAGGGAGATCTATCTCCCACCCTTTCCCAGGCAGTGTAGTATTTAATCAATAAACAGTAGTGCACATGAGCTATGCCTGTTTTTGTATTGCTTTCCACGACTTTTGTGAACTCTGGCCTAAATTGTACCGGATATAATATAGTAGTCAGGTGTTGTCTACCTTCAAATGGAAGGGAGGCTGTGGAGTGTGACTGTAGGGCTAATGGAGTGTTCACAGGGGGTAAAAGTAAGGGGAGAAGTACTCACTATTAGGTGTTAGAATCATAAGGAGGGAGTCTAGTAGCTTGGGGCAAAAAAGTCTTAGGATATAATTTTATGAAAGTATTTTTGCATTTCCATGTGTTTATGTGTATGTGCGTTCTTTAAAGGAAGAAGTTACCTTCATTATTGAGTCTTCAGATGGGCAAGTGATGGAGAACGTTTAAGATTAAGATGTAGTGCTTCTTAACTATAATTATGCTTTAGAGTTATTTGTAACCTTTTTAGAGACGTATTTCCAACCTGTTAAATGTGAATTCTTTTGGGATTGGATGCAGGACATGACTGTTTTTTTTTTTTTAAACTTATTCTAATGTGCATTCTTGGTTAGGAACCGTGGGTATGAAGGAGATGAAAAGAAGGACAAGTAAATATGAACTCTAATTGTCTTCAATCAAGCAGAATGGAAATGAAGATGCTGTAATTGTGATAACTGGGGAGAAAAATAATTTAGGTGGATAGAAGTTGGAAATCATAATTTTAAAAACGCTTTGAACAGTAAAATATCTTTCTCCTTTTGAGACTTTGTTCTGGTCACTGCTTCCTGAACACTCCCTCCAAAAGACCCATATCTATGTCTATTGAATATGAATAAAATAATACCAATTATATGGATTTTCCCATAAATTTTAGTTGTAAATTTTTTGAGCTGTAAAATTCTGACAGAAAAAAATACCCACATGAAACTCTACAAAACTATTGGAAATAGGAAAGAGAACACTTCCCATAAGCTAGTCATTACTGAGGATAGCCAGGCATTACTTTCATAACTAACACTGAAGTGAAGTGTTTCATATGTTGTTTTTCCTCAAATGACTGACTTCAAAATTGGCTGATTGTCTACTTATTCGGACATATGTTCCCACCTAAAATACTGCCTACAGAATGCCTGTCATGTGTTGGTAAAAAGGAGAAAAAAAGACTGGGATGTTATCTTGTCCTAAACTTGGATTCTGCTATTGCTTTAACATACCTGTCATTTCTAGAGCCGCCGTCAGATACACACACAGACCCCCACCACGACCACCAATAACAACAAAGACTAAAACACCTGACTTATATGAATGGCAAGAACCATGCCCTGTGGTACCCACGCAGGGCCGCCTGTGATGCCATGCAGGTATAAAGAACCATGCCCTGGAGATTAATGGTGGTAGCCCAGCTGCTGTTGTTTCCCCCCATTTGCCTTTTCAGAATATGTTCCTATGTTGCATAGTAAGGAAGATAAAGAGTTTAGAGGAGAGTGGCATTTATGTTTCTGAGAATACAATTTTCTTGAGAAAAAGACATTAAGAGTTGCAAAAATACGTCATTTAAAGGGATGCTTACGAGAAGCGAAAAAGCAGAATGCAATGCTCTAGTGTATACCGATTTGAAAAGATTGAGTAAAGCTCAACATTTTCAAGCATGTTGGCAACGTGGTGTTCATTTGATCTGCTCAGCACTAGCATTCCCCCACATGACTGCCCAGCTCAACAGAATTCATGCATGCAGATGCCTGACCTATCTTCATTTCCCTAGAGCGGTCTCTCTCTCTTGTCAGGATGATGCCTCCCCCACCCTTCATTTTAAAGCTTTGCTTTAATTTGAATAAACATTAAAGGATCAATCTGAGAACGTTTGGGGTCAGTTAAGTCAATATCTGGCAGAATTGAATAAAGAAGTTACCCTTTCTGAGCAAGAGGAGATCTGGACGGCCCAATCTCTCTGCTTAACTAATCAAATCGAAGTTTATTCATTATGTAGTTTTAAAATATAATTTTAGGTAGAATTAACCATTCAGTTCAGGCTTTTATAAATAATCATATGAGACTGAATCATCTCAATCCTTTCTTTTTGGGGTACTGTATGAAGTAATATCAATATGGACGACCAACCAACCAACCATTCTAAATAACTTCTTTTTTTTTTTTTAAGATTTTATTTATTTATTTGACAGAGATAGAGATAGCCAGCGAGAGAGGGAACACAAGCAGGGGGAGTGGGAGAGGAAGAAGCAGGCTCATAGCAGAAGAGCCCATGTGGGGCTCGATCCCGGAACGCCAGGATCACGCCCTGAACGCCGGGATCACGCCCTGAACCGAAGGCAGACGCTTAACCGCTGTGCCGCCCAGGCGCCCCCTAAATAAGAACTTCTACTCCCCACTCCTTTAGCCAAGTGAGGTCACTGATAAACGGATTCTGAGACTTAGATTCAATAGAATAAATCTAATTATTTACATAATGCATACTTTTCATGATATGGAATTTACTATCTATTTAATTTTTACTTTTTAACTTGTAGTTGTAACTCATCCATTAAAAATAGCATTTTCTCATCCAAAATTCTTTAACTTTTAATCTTTTCCCACCTCTTCATAAAATATTTATATTCAAACAAATCCCAACCCAAACAAGTAGATTAAGCTACCTTCCTCTTGAATTTTACAGATGAATTACAATAGCAAACAGCATGCACTTTCTGCCATCACTTTGTGGCTAATATACCTTCTGTATTATTTTAGAAAATACAGTAATCCATATCCCAAACTTGAATTTTTCAAAGTTTTTAAGTTTTTGCATTTCTAACTTTTCCAAATAAGGCTTTTAAAACTGGTTTTCTATTTTTAGTCACAGTAAGCAAAACACCTCTAGGCCAGGAGTGACAGAAGCATCCCTTTTTTTTTTTTTTTTTTTTTTTTTTGGTACTCTTACCACAAAAGTCAACTTTGTAATGCATATAGTGCTGACAAGCACTAGTTCAGAGATGTTGCCACTATTAAATGAAAAAGTACCTGGAATTTCACAAGTAGTTTGCCTCACGGGAATTCAATAGCTGTATATGATTAAGGCACGAGTGTCTCTTTATTATAATCCAATAATTGCAGGGACTGTCAAGGGCATAAAGGAAGTTCCTGTAAAAGGGAGAAAATATTTTTGGCATTAAACAGTCCTATTTCTGAATAAAAATAATGCTGATATTTATTTGACAACAGTCTGAGAAGAGTTCTGAATCTCCGTCTTTATATCACCGTTCCAGTCATCAGAGAGGAAGTAATTTATCTGTGAATGAGTCTGTGTCTTTTAATAGGAAAAAAAAATGGTATCGCCTATGTGATATCCTTAAAGAAAGACGGATCAGTCAGCCCTGGTCTTTTCAGAGGAAAGAGGGAAATGTTTCCGGCAGAAGAGCTTCCTGGTGTGCGCTGGGTGGGTGAACAGACTGGGGGACTTTGCTTTCCTGTCCAATGCTGTGATCCCCTCACTGAGCGGCCGGGCAGGGCAGTCTGCTCTGCTCTCATTGATTAACTCTCAAGGCTGACTTGGAGCCTCGTGGGGTCCAGGCTTCAGATTTGTCCAGCTGGTTTCACACAAAGAAAATACTAGGAGCTGTCGCATTAGAATGTAGCCCTAACCGCAGCCCCATCTGAAAGATCACATGGGAACGAATTGAGAGCAGAGTTATTGCTTAGCATGAAAATTCTGGAAAAGTAGTTCCCACCCATTACTCATGTTTTATGAAGCACAACGTATTTTAGGTAATACCGATTTGAAAGTCTAAGAGACGCAGCTACCGAAAATTTGAGTTCAAACTTTTGAAACAGTGACGTGTAAACATTCGGGGTCAGAGCACTAATACAGAGGCCTGCGCAGCCAGGTATAGAGGACCTGCCTCTCGCATCCCTAGTCTTTATTAACACCACTTAAGCTGCGAATTTACAGATATTCATGGACTCACGAAGGGGTTACATCCCGATAAGCCCCGTGTAAGTTGAAAATAAATGCATTTAATACATCTAACCTGTAGCTAAGCCCAGCTGAACTTAAACTGCTCACAACACTGACATTTGCCTACAGTTGGGCCGACTCTTCTAACGTAGTCTATTTTATAATAAGGTATTGAATAGCTCACGCAGTTCATTGGATAATGCGGTGAACGTGAAAAACAGCATGCTTTTAGGGGTACAGAGCGGTTGTGCTCGCTGTTTACCCTCGCGATCACGTGGCCGACTGGGACCGGGGGCTCTCGGCCTCACATCACAAGAGACAGCATCATACCATGTATCATGAGCTTGGAAAAAGCTCTAAGGTAGAAGTATGGTTTCTACTGAATGCATACAGTTTTTGCATCATCATAAAGTCGACCCATGGTAAGTTGAACCCTCATATGTCAAACCGTCATTAAGTCGGGATGATCTGTAGAGCTTTAACCGAGGCTTAAAGCCAACCAGGTTTTCCTCAGGTCTTTCCTCCTACTTGGAGCACTCTGAGGCTGTCGTGCTCTCCTGCTCTTTTCCGTCCTCTTTTCCTTAACTCTTGTCCATCAGTCAGGGAATAAATAATCAGAAAAGTTTTAGGTTTTAAGTCCCCTCCCAGGGGCAGCTACTGTTTGTTAGCAAACGCAGTCTCTTCTTTCTTTAAAGTGGGCTCCATGCCCCGTGTGGAGCACAAGGTAGGGCTGAACTCATGACCCTGAGATCCAGACCTGAGCAGAGACCAAGAGTCCGGCGCTTAGCCGACTGAGCCCCCCAGGCGCTCAGCCGACTGAGCCCCCCAGGCGCTCCCGCTAGCAAGTACAGTCTTAAATCAGTTCCACTTTTGATCCACAGAGCCTCTAGTGCCTGCAGAGGCCGGGGACAGGGCTTCTACTCAACTCCACCCCCTCTTCTATTCACTAAAGCAGCTTCACTTTTTTTCTGTTTCTAGGTTGGGTAGCATTTCATTAAAAAATGAATTCCAAGTTTACAGGAGGCTATATACAATATATATATAATGTATACACACACACACACACACACACACACACACACACACAATAAGAACACTTTGGTCCTGGAGTCAATTTATTTTTTTCTTATTATAAGCTCTACCACTTACTACTATATAACTCTGAACACCTTATCAAGCCAATCTGCACGTCAGTTCCCTTATCTCTAAAGCGGGATTGATAGCAGTATCTACCACATACAGCTATTATGAAAATTAAAGAAGATAATGAGATGCAATGTTCAGCACAATTGCTGGCCTGGTTGAAGCAATCCTTGGATTCAAGCTTTCTTCAAAGGCTGAAGATGATCCTTACAAACTTGAGGCTTTTGAGAATCCCTAAAAATCAAGCCATATAATAAATTTTTCCCTATTTTTCTTATGTGTAATACTAGCCTTAGGATGCCAAAGCAAATTAAGCCTCTTTATTTAGAAATGGCCAAGGAATTACACACATCTATTCCATTCCAAATACATTTTCCAAGCCTATGCCATGTGTAAATTACTGCCAAATTAGAGATAGAGAATAAGTTATAAGATCCGACCAATGAATGCAGGGCTGGAGAATGAAGATGTGGCCGGAAAGTCAAGAGTCAGAGACCCAGGGAAGAAATGGGACTAAGAATCAAAGGAAGAAATGAGGTCTGAGGGATCAAAACTTTGTGAATGGGAATACCAAAATCCTCTTCATATGGGAGTAGCAATGGTTTTTTTGTATTGGCTTAAAACCAGATCAATGCCAACCCTCCCTGCCTTCTATCAGGATAAATGTAGCCGGATGACAGGTACATCTATGGAAAGCAAGGTGGATGGTGACGAACTCAGATAATTCAAGTTAAACAAATTTTATAATCTAGAGAGCAGGAGGGAATGTGGAGACTGGACTACATGTCTAAATTCATTCAAAATGATTGTTTAAAAAAAAAACCACTAAGATCCACATGTGTTAATGGAGTAACACATGTCTGGGGGCCAGATTCTGCAAACAGGCTGCCAGTTTGCAACCACATCCATGCATAATATCTCATCTGTGTCCATCTAAACTCTTGAGAATCATCTGACCAGGGAATATTTCTTCACACACTATTATCTTGGCAGGGAAATGAGAAGACACTAGACTTACGAAACCTTATGAGTGCTTGGATAATTGCATTTACCTAAATAGCCATATAGAAAGTTCAGAGAGGGGAAAACACTATGTAAAAATACCTTGCCAAATATAATGATGGCCTTTTCTCAAAAGTCACCTGCGCGTCCCTTAGTGAATTTTGTAGTGCTCTGCTGTGCTCCTGGCTTGAAGTCAGTATAAAGGCAGAACTAGGAGGGAGAGTATATTCATTTTCCAGGGCTGCCAAGACAAAGTACCACAGACTGGGTGGCTTCAAACAACAGAGATGCATTCTCTCGCAGTTCTGGAAGCTCCAAGTCTGAAGGTTCTAGAGGAGAGTCTGCCCCAGGCCTTTGAGTTCTGGTGGTCTTGGGCAATGCTTGGTGTTCCTTGACAAAGAAACATCACTGAAATCTCTGCCTTCTTCTCCGTCACATGACGTTCCCTCTTCATGTGTCTGTGTCTCTTCTTACAAGGCCACCAGTCCTATTGGATCAGGGCCCCCCCGATTCAGTAAGACCTCATCGTATCTTGATTTGATCTTCAAAAATTCTATTTCCAAATAAGGTCACATTTATAGGTACCAGGGGTTAGTACTTTCACATATCTTTTATCCAGCTTTTCCAGTGGTTAACTAGCCATCTTAACCAGCTAGAGAAGGTTAACCCACAACAGAAAGGTTGAACTGGATTCATTCATGTCCAGCTTCCATGTGAAATATGAATCTAACGCTGCTGTGAGTAATACTAAAATATAGGTTTCACTCTTTTCCTTCATATTTCTGGAGAAAAATGCAGATAACTAGAATATTTAAATGTGTAGTTCTGGTCTGATCACTCTCTTAAAAATCCTTCTAAGGCTCTGCATTTCCCTTAGGATAAATTACAAACTGCTTAAGATGGTAGACCTGATTTTTCCTAAGTTTCTGCCTTACCCCAGCTCATCTTTTTCCTAGCACATCCTACACGGTAGTAAGATACAATCGCTATATTTGCTACTTGGAATGTTCTAAATTCCTTCGAACGCATTTCTTTGCACACATTGTTCTATGTACCCAGACTGCTCTCCATTCCTCCCCATTGCTCCCTTTGTCTTTGGCTAGAATCTACATATCTTTCAGTTCTCTGTGTGAAAAGCATTTTCCTTTGTGAATTTGTTTGCCCTGTTGACAGTGCTCTGCTTACCCTTGGAACAGCGCTCATGACATTATATTCTAATTCTCTGTTTCCCACATTAGCTTATAAACTCCCAGAGGTTGGATGTTTGTTTTATTCGGAATTATATTTCCTGGAGTTACATAGTGCTTGGCACAGAATCGACATGTGGTTGTTGTTTTGTTTTGTTTTTTCCTTTTTAAAGGGTAGAGGAATAGGAGAGGAGGAGATACTGAAAGCGGAAGAAGCATTAGAGGAGAATAAACACACATCTGAATGCCCACACTCTTACTAAATAGGATCAACTCATCGACCCATACAATTTGTTCAGACTCATTAAAATGATGTAAACAGAGATGAGCTGACGATTTCTGGGTTCTTTTCAGGAATCACTGATAAGTGTATCAGATCTTTATACAAATTATCTTGACCATAGGGAACCAGTAGAGTTTTGGAATTCAACACAGGGAAGCAAGTTGCCAGGGTTTAGATGCCCACCCTGCTATTTAGTCCCCGAGTGACCTTGAATAATTCACATCTCCTTGCCTCCTTTTCCTCACCTATAAATTAAGTATGATAAATGCCACCTGACTCACAAGGTTGACATGAGGATGCAGTGAGTTAACATATTTAGAATGCTTTGTACCTAGAACAATGCATAGCAAACAGAACATGTTATATAGTGATAACTATTATTTTCAACATTTTCTTATCTTACCCAAATTTTCCATTGGGATTAACTAGTCATCTTAACCAGCTAGCATTTAAACATTAAAATGAGTATTTTCAGCCATCCTCAAAATTAGATTGTCAAATATTATATTTCAATTTTCTATTAAATATACTACTATAATTCTGATACAAATTCAAAGGATACTATGTGAGAAGGAAAATTATAGAGATTCTATATTGATTAGGGGAAAAGAAAATTATACAAATAAAGTTTTTGAAATGTGTTGTGGTCAGGAAATTAACATAACACTAAATGAATAGAATGGACTATAATGAATTGAATCATATTTTTAAAAATATTTTTTATTTCTTTTTTTTTTTAATGATTTTTTATTATATTATGTTAGTCACCATACAGTACATCCCCGGTTTTCGATGTAAGGCTCAATGATTCATTAGTTGTGTATAACACCCAGTGCACCATGCAATATGTGCCCTCCTTACTACCCATCACCGGCCTATCCCATTCCCCCACCCCCCTCCCCTCTGTAGTCCTCAGTTTGTTTCTCATAGTCCATAGTCTCTCATGTTTCATTCCCCCTTCTGATTACCCCCCCCTTTCTTTATCCCTTTCTTCCCCTACTGATCATTCTAGTTCTTATGTTCCATAGATGAGAGAAATCATATGATAGTTGTCTTTCTCTGCTTGACTTATTTCACTTAGCATTATCTCCTCCAGTGCCATCCATGTTGCAGCAAATGTTGAGAACTCGTTCTTTCTGATAGCTGAGTAATATTCCATTGTATATATGGACCACAACTTCTTAATCCAGTCATCTGTTGAAGGGCATCTCGGCTCCTTCCACGATTTAGCTATTGTGGACATTGCTGCTATGAACATTGGGGTGCATATGGCCCTTCTCTTCACTACGTCTGTATCTTTGGGGTAAACACCCAGTAGTGCAATGGCTGGATCATAGGGTAGCTCAATTTTTAACTTTTTAAGGGACCTCCACATGGTACAGAGTGGCTGTACCAACTTGCATTCCCACCAACAATGTAGGAGGGATCCCCTTTCTCCACATCCTCTCCAACAATTGTTGTTTCTTGCCTTGTCAATTTTTGCCATTCTAACTGGCGTAAGGTGGTATCTCAGTGTGGTTTTGATTTGAATTTCCTTGATGGCTAATGATTTTGAACATTTTTTCATGTGTCTGTTAGCCATTTGTATGTCTTCATTGGAAAAGTGTCTGTTCATATCTTCTGCCCATTTTTTGATTTGTTTATTTGTTTCTCGTGTATTGAGTTTGAGAAGTTCTTTGTAGATCTTGGATACCAGTCCTTTATCTGTAGTGTCATTTGCAAATATCTTCTCCCATTCCGTGGGCTGCCTCTTAGTTTTTCTGACTGTTTCCTTGGCTGTGCAGAAACTTTATTTCTACTTCAAGAGAGGTGTAAAATCAATGACTGTCATTTAAGCATATTCCAGAAGAGGGCAGTAGTACATTTCCATATGAATAGGTTTCAAATACTTCATTCACGTTATGTCCAAGTAAATTGACAGTAATAATTGGTGCTTTGGAAGGTGTGTGTTTATGTAAAGATCTTGCTTTTTATGGCTTAAAGTTTTATGTTTTACACCTCTACTACCTTGTAAATTTAAAAGAAAAAATATTTTTGTTTCTATGTAGAAATAAAACCTTTATAAAAATACAAAAAGATCAACATACTGATTCTCAAAAACAAAATACAAATAAACAATCATTAAAAAAATGTTGTTTTCCCCAATGAAAGCAAACCATCAAGAAAATGGACATAATGTATTGATATTCCAATAACAATTCTGGATATTAATAAAATATTTTGAAAACACTTTTTTAAATTAAAATATAAATAGTTAAGATATATTAGATGATTTCCATCCTTGTTTAGATACTGTGTGTGTGTGTTAGTGTGTAGACGGCCATAAATCATCTTTGAAAATAAATAGTACCTCTTTGTAATAGATAGTCTAGCAAAATAAACTTATTCACATTATTTTGTATAATGTGCTGACAAGTATGTAGTATTGATATAAATTTATAATGTTTCTTTAAAAATGTACAGATAGTTTAATAGTAGCTGTGTAAGATATGATTTGGTGGATACATTCTTGAAGAACATAAATCTGGAGTGTTAGTGCTAATATAAAGATGAATTGAACTTAGCATCTGTAACAATACTACCCAAAATGTATTTCAGCAACAATAGCTAACATTTTTTGATGAAGTGCTCGCTACAAGCTGAGTCAAGCTCATGGCAGAATTTTACAGTTCTGATCTCATTTATTCTTCATGACATCTGTTGGAGTTAGCCATCTTAATACTATGATCACCTGTTCATACTTAAGGATTAAAATCTGTTGCCCAAGTTCACAGTGCTCGTGACTGGCAGAGTCAGGTCTCAAGGAACCTGAGACTTTAGCCAGTTTGCTGGAATAAAGCATCAAAAAGTTGACTCTTTTTTTTTTCTTAAATAAGAGATTATAAAAACTAGATAGGCAATCTTTTTATATTTTTATTTATGACCAGTGTGTCCCTGTGTGGAAAGGATCCATTGTAAAGGGTGGTTGCATTTGAGCTAAGACCTAAGAATGATACCGAAATGGTTAAAAGAAACTGTGAGGTTTCCTCTGTCTTTCTACCCCCTACCCTCCTTTTTCCCCCCTTCATAGGCATGTGAGCTTTGGCCAACACTGCTGGAAGACTGGTAGATACAATACAGGGCGGGGGGGGGGGGGATAAGCAAATAAATCAAGGATAATGGGAATAAAGCTCCATGCTGTTAAAAATGGAGTTACCAGCATAGAAGGGGGAGGCTAGAATTGTAGGTAACAGTATGAAATGATGATTTTTAAAAATAAATTGTAGAGAAGTAGGTGTAGAAATATATGCTCACATATATATATATACGTATGTGTGTATGTATATACACATATGTATTTCCCAATTCTCTCCACTGACCAGCCACTGAAAATGATGTCCCATTCGAAAACAGCACAACTAGCACCCAGACCTTGGTTTATAAATACTATTCTCCACTAAAATGAATGAGGGGATCTTGAAGAAGTGGCTGACTCCAGGGATTGGGCAGGGAAAAAGCAAGATGAGCTCTGGACAACTCATTGGGCTAGGAACAAGGAAGTGCTCCAAGAATGATGTAGATGAGACCAAAAATATAGCAACCCCTTTGAAGAGGCTTCCAGTGACCGGATAGTGGAGAATTTGAGTGTCAAAACAAATAACAACAGTAACAACTGTCAACATTTTGAGTAAAACAGAAATTCAAATTCTATCTATACAAAAATGATTATATATTAAATAGCATTCTACTTAAAGAATGCTAACTAATATATGTAAAAGAAATGCTGGAATTGGAACATCAGCATTTGGCAACCATCATACAAATAATTCATAGAAGAATCATAAATAGATGCAAACATTAATGAGGAACAGAATATAGAATCTTAAAGTATTTTTCTACAAAATACTCTAAAGTTATTATTAATAAATACATTAAGTAATGAACTCTATAGTGGAGAAATCTGGCACTATCGTAACCGAGTGGTAAAAGTAAGCATCATCAGGAATACGATTAGCCATAGTGTACTTTCTAATACAATGTATGAAGGAGAACACAAATCAATATAAAACATTCTACAAAGTAACTGGCCTGTGTTCGTTAAACCTGTCAAAGACATGAAATACAGGAGAGCCGGAGGAACTGTCCCAGATTTGAAAAGTCTAATGAGACATGTCCATTAAGTATATCATAAAATTCTAGCTTGGATCTTAGTCCTTTACAGCATATTATTAGGGCTATCAGTGAAATTCAAATGCAGTTTGTGAATTAGATGGTAATATTTAAGCAATCTTAATCAATGGTAATATCCTGATAGTGATCATTTTACTGTGCTTATGAAAACAAGTGTCCTAATCTGAAAAAAAAAAAAAAAAGGTATATGGGAGGTCTTAATACTATGCGGCAACTTTTATGTAAATTTGAAATTACTTCAAAAGAAAATTAAAAAAACAAAAAACACTAGGGAAGAGTTTACCAGGGAGAGAGAACAGCAAATGCAAGGTGCTCGAGCAGAGAAGGGAGGTAGAGCCAGGAGGGAAGGATGGC
Organism: Ursus americanus; assembly: GCF_024610735.1. Lineage (NCBI taxonomy): Eukaryota > Metazoa > Chordata > Mammalia > Carnivora > Ursidae > Ursus > Ursus americanus. The sequence goes on from NC_142143.1 coordinate 33,166,208, forward strand.
TGAGCACATGGTGAGGGAAAGCATGTGGTATGCACCAGATTAGGCTTGGGAATTATGCAAAAGCTCTATCTTGCAAGACTATGCTGGACAGAGGCATTGGGGTTTTATCATAAAAGAAGGAAGAGCCCTGAAAGTTGTATCACAGGTAATTGTCATGATCCGATTCATGTGTTAAAACCATACTCTGGGTGCTGAGTGTGAATTGGGTTGTTGATGGCGGAGTGGGGAGAAGAAGTATAGAAGCAGGAGTAAGGAGGCAGGTCTGCAGGAGATGATGATTGCTTACCCAGCGGGACTGTAAGGTAGATGAAAAGGAGTAGATTTTAGTTATATTTTGGAGTTAGAACCTACAGCTACAGGCTGTTCTATTGAATGGAGAGATTAAGAATGACCCCACCGTTGTTTGTGAAATGGGGAGCATGTAAATTACACTCGTTGGTATGTCTCAAAGTATATGCATACCATAGAGTCTTGCATGTATGAAATATTCCTGTGTGTTTTATATCTGTTTACTGATAATTTCATATCATTTGGAAATAATTGGAAGGGTAGATGTGATTATGGAATAATGCCTCTATAGTGAATGTTTTATGAAGAAATTATGCAGGCTTTTACCCTGAAAAAATTTTTAAGTGCTAATGTAAGCTATCAATATGATTGCCACTATTATTCTATGACATTTTATATCATTTAATAACAATTCCGTAATGGTTCAGAACGCCCACTCTGTAGTCGCTACTTGATGGTTCCTAGAATTGCAATATGGTAGCATTAAAAGTAATTTTAAAAGTGACTAATAAAACGATGCCGTATTTCAGTATTTTCTGACAAATGTTCATCTGATCCTTCTCTAAGGATCCTGGTACTAGGAAATCTGCATGAATTTCAAAGACTGATCAACAAATATTGATCACTGCTGCCTTCTTTTTTTGCCTCTTTGTGCTTCGTCCATCTCTATCACGTGGCTTGTGAGGAAAAATGTGTGGGATAGAATGGTATACCATTCAGAGGTCATTTTAGATTAATGTGATACAGAAAAAACATTTAAATGGATAACTAGAGACTTTTCAAACCACTAGGCTGTGGAGGGCAGAAAAGGCACTTCAGGAAAGGGGGAAATAATGGTAGAACTCGGAAATCATCACCCGTGACCTCAGCTGCCTGCAGTACCTGTGTGGCTGCCACAGAATACTCCCTTTTCTCACCTCCATCTCCCAGCTGATGAAGAAGTCTGAAAGTATGGCTTTTGACTCTTTCTTTTTTTAAAAAGATTTATTTATTTATTTGACAGAGGTAGAGACTGCCAACGAGAGAGGGAACACAAGCAGGGGGAGTGGGAGAGGAAGAAGCAGGCTCCCAGCAGAGCAGGGAGCCCGATGCAGGGCTCGATCACAGGATCACTCCCTGAGCCAAAGGCAGACGCTTAACGCTTAACGACTGAGCCACCCAGGTGCCTCTGGCTTTTGGCTTTCTTGCCCTGCAGCCTTTGGGGGAGCTTTGAAGGACAGCGATGGTGCTGAGAATCAGCAAATGGTATCTCTCACAGGTGGATTGATGTTACTCTTTCTTTGAGCTCCGTATTCAAATTAATGGCTTGTTATTTCTCCACACCTGCTGTTAAAGTCAGTTGAAAGTGAATATTTTGTCTGTAGTTCTCCAGAATCCCTTGTATCAATATAATGAAAAAGCAAAGTGAGGAGCTAGGCAATATCTAATCAGGATTACTCAGATTTTTATCATGATGGCAAAGTTAATTTACTCACTTTTTTTGGTTACACTTGGCACACATTTATGGGGAACAAACAATGGAATTTCAAACCTGAAGTCATTAACAAATCTGATAATTTAGTTCCGAAAAGAGCACTTGGTTTAATGACAATTTAGATAATTAACTTGGTAGATAAATTTTATTCAGTTGCCAAATATTTATTGAGCGCTTAAATGTATCTGAAACTCTATTAGGTTTTGGGGACACAAAATTTAATAGGCAATGATCTTTATCTATTACACATTCCCAATGCCCTTTATTTAATGTCAGGATCTCAGCTGGTTGACGTTCTCTACCTGATAGTGACCTAAATGTTTGTTTCTGGAGGGTCTGAGTCATGAGTGGACCTGCCTCATTTGTCTGTTGTTTTGTTTTATTTTTGTTTGCTTGACTGTTTATTTGTTTGTTTTGCAATTATCTTTACTGATTGGAATGGAAGCAATTAAAAGTAACCCTGGACAAGACCAGAGATTCCAGAGAAAGTTTTCTTTCCCCCACTGTGTAACGGCAACCACAATTTACCCTTGTTAATTCGAATCTATCACCTGACCAGTATACATCCCTCTTCGCCTCTTGCTTGAATGGCACGAGGAGTGCAAAACGGCCAGGTTTCAACTTCCAGTACTATGAAAGCAGGGGTGCACTGGAGCAGGTGGATATGGATCCCCAAGAACTGAGTCTGTGTGTCATTTCTCACTCTATATTCAGTGACCCAACCTTGGAAGCTTGAAATCAGCTTTGGAAGTATTTACACCCCAGTAACCAGCAAATGCTAGAAGACAATGCTTACTATCGAGGACCTATTACAAAGCAAGTACCGTGACAGCTATGGCTGTTTTCCTTAGCATGCTGCGGCTGTGTATACCAACTACTTTGTCTCCCATTCTTATTCTCATCTTTCTTATTTTATTCAAGCTTGTCATGTGTGGTTAACTTTATGATGTAGTCTTTAGATTATGGAATATACAGGTAGGAACAGAATATGGGGAGTAATTACAACATCCAGTGGTAGATTCTATGACCAATGGGATTTTGTGTTACCCTTTTTAGGGAGTCGATGAGAACATCTTTATTGTATAAAAAATTATTGAATACATTTAGTGGACAGCATAACATTGTTATTGTTGTTACACGGTTTTCTAGTGTATGAAAAGAATGCATATAGGTGGTGAGTAGCTGAAGAGATTCACCATGCTGGTAATTAATCTATTTTCTCTCATCTCCAAACTGTGCTTCCATTCTGTGCTCTGTGATGACAGGTTGTTCCTGACAGTGCTTCCCCAGCAATAGATTCTCAGTTTGGAAAGAGCAGTTAATTCAAGTTTCTAGATTTTTTTTTTACACATTTCCCAAAACAGTTTCATTATGTCCCCTCAGAAGTACAAGTTGCAGCTGAGTAGAACTCTTCCCTTAGAATTCTGGGCTCCATCTTTGCAAAGCACTTGCTCTGAGATGCTGAGGTACCAAGCATCAGCCAGGAAGTATCTTCTATGCCAAGGCATGGGTCTTGGATCGCCTGAGACCCTCCACCAGGCCAGATGGATGACTCCCTTTTTATGACGACTGAGAGCTCTACAGAAATTCTTCTCCAAGCTTCAAGGTTCTAATCTTTTCAATCTCTTCCCCTTCCCCCAACTTGTTAATGCTAGCTGCTTTCTCTATGTACTATCTTTATGATATCTTTTTAAATTTTTGTGTATTTTTAGATCATTTCATTTTCTTAGATTTAAATTCAAGTTAGTTAACATACAGTGTAGTATTGGTTCCAGGAATAGAAGTTAATGGTTCATTACTTACATATAACAGCCAGTACTCATCCCAATAAGTGCCCTCCTCGATATCCATCACCCAGTTACCACATCTCCCCACCCACCTCCCCTCCAGCAATCCTCAGTTCTCTATTGTTAAAAGTCTCTTATGGTTTGCCTCCCTCTCTGTTTTTATCTTATTTTACTTTTCTTTCCCTTCCCCTGTTCATCTGTTTCGTTTCTTAAATTCCACATATGAGTGAAGCTGTATGATATTTGTCTTTCTCTGACTGACTTATTTCGCTTAGCATAATACACTGTTGTTCTAACCACTTTGTTGCAAATGGCAAGATTTCATTATTTTTGATCACCAAGTAATATGCCTCTATCTATCTATCTATCTATCTATCTATCTATCTATCTATCATCTATCTATCTATCATCTATCTATCTATCTATACATAGATATATCTCACATGGACATCTTCTTTATCCATTCATCAATCAATGGACCTCTGGGCTCTTTCCGTAATTTTGCTATTATTGATAGTGCTACTATAAACATGGGGTTGCATGCACCCCTTTGAATGTCTTTTTAAAAAAAAAATCTCTTCAACCAATTCTCTATATTAAATTCTCTCTATCACGATTACAAGTGTGGTTTCTGTTTTCTTAAATATACTTTTAATTAAAATACTTGCCATCAACCAATGCATCTAGAAAAATGTTGGAAGTATGTAGTTGAACATGTTTGCTTATTCCACTCCAGCATTCTTCACTGTTGAGAGATGGAAGATCAAGTTACCCCGCATATCATGCATCTTCTACTGCACATGTTTACTGTGTGCCCCTGGGAGTCTTCGACAATGATGCAGACGACAGTGATAAAAAAGAAAAAGATATCTGTGATAGAATAAATAGCTCAACAAAATCAAGCTTTGTGGACTAGAGAAAGAAAATGATTATAGAAGTGAACACATTGGAGGAGATGAAGAGATGGAAATAGATAAGATGGGGATTTAAAAAAGAGACAGCGAATCCTAGATTTTGATTTGGGGAAATAATTCTAAAACTAGTATGAAGGCCAATATAAAATGAACATTAAAAAAAATTGCCATGCTGCCATATGTTAGCACCATCACTTCCTAAAGAAAAAACATTTTAATACAAATGGTGGAATAACATACTATCAAAATCAAAGTCAGTCCTTCCATAGAAAGGACAGTGCATTACCACTCAACGTAGACACAGGCAGACATACCACAGACACTCCTCAAAGATCATTCTCCACTACTCAAAAGTAGTTATACGTTTGGCTAGCTAGATTAGTTGAAAGCAGATTTCTTTAGTGTTCCTTCCCAATTCTCCCACCTCTAAACGATTTCCACTTACGGCAACTTCTTTGCTGATTATGGTTGAAAATTTCTGGATCATTGCCCTCCCTAGAATGATGCTACAATTGCCTATAAGACATATCAATATGCAAAAGGTCAAACTTTATTGTGCTGTATCTTTGTATTCCCCATTAGAGGCTATATATTTATAAGACTTTCCTGAAAAATTGGAGGTACTAGGAAATTTAAGCATAGAAGAAAAAATACGAAACCTCACAGTGACTATGGATTCTTCTACAATGCAATGTGGGAAAAAGTACTTTAATAGGGTCATTGTTTTAGAGCTGGCTATATAATCAAGATGGTGTCACTTCCTAGGATAAAACATGATGAATTTTTTAATTATATAATTTTTAATTATATGCAAGGAAGATAAAAGGACAAAATAAACACTCATGTATTCCTTTCACACAAATTGAATAATTTTAAAGAATTGACTTATCTTGTTTATTCTATTCTACAACTCCCCCCTCACCGGGAGTATTTTATGTATGTATGTATGTATGTATGTATGTATTTTATTTATTTGAGAAAAAGATACAGAGAACAGGGAGAGGAGGGGCAGAGGGAGAGAATCTTGAGCAGACTCCCTGCTGAGCACATAGCCCAAAGCAGGGCTGATCCCAGGATCTTGAGAGCAGGACCTGAGCTGAAATCACGTGCTGGATGCTTAACTGATTGAGCCACCCAGGGCCCCCTTTTTGGGAGAATTTTAAAGCCAATTTCAGACATCATATAATTTTAATTTTATTTCTAAAAGAAACTTCAAACAGAGGCAGAGACCAATCCACTGTGCTTCTTTATTATTTATCCTTCCCCTGCTACACACACACACACACACACACACACACACACACACACACACAGTTTATTAAACACATTCAAGTTCTATTCCATATGTTTCAGGCTTTAGTCTTCATAAAAATGACTCCTTCTCTTCCTCCTCCTTTTCTAAAACTCTGAGCATTTCCAGGCTTTCCATGGTGATTTTTGCTTATAACCAGGGGACAGTTGGTTCCAGAGTAGAGGGAGATTTTGGCCACTTTTATTACTTCCTCTTGGGTAAAAACAATGGGTCATGATAAAAGGCAGTCTTAATTCTATCACCTCCTTTGAGATAGGGTTAGTGAACAGGTGGTCCCTTTCTAGTCTCTAAAAACAACATTAATATTGCAAGGAGTCAATACATGTTGCTTGTATTATGGTTAATGTACCTTCTTCTGCAAAAGTTTATGCAGATATTAAGGTCAATTGTCAACAATCAAAAGTCAAGTCCCTGCTAAACCCTGTGAGAATAGGAAAAAATGTATTTTCTTTTCTGATGAGTGTTAGGAAATTCCCCATGCTGTTATAAACTATTTAACCAAGGGATTTTCAGAAGAATCTAGTCCCCTGTGGACTGACTCTCAGAACCTAGCCATGCTCCACTTCAAAGCCCGCTGGCTTCTCCATCTCCCGATAGACACTCCCCTTTAAGCTATCAGGGTTCCATTTCCTCCACCTTCGACAACTCCATCCATAATTGCAGAATTAAATCTCATTCTAAAATCAGTTCTTCCCCTCCATTAGCACAGTCTGATGTGTGGTTGTTAGTGGGTAATTTGTGTAAAATGTTTGCATGGTCATAAACCCATACCTGACAAGTAATTCAGGATCATTATGATCCAGACTCATATTAAATACACGATATTCTTTACAGGGTACTTCACCTATCATGCAGGTGCTAACATGTTATCACTCACACCCATGCCCCTCCCCCCAGTTACAGAGGGCACTGGGTCAATGAGAAATAGTGCTTATTGCTATGCACCTTTCAAGCCTCTGTGCTTTGTGTATACCTTCTTCTACAAAAACTCCTTTAGGGAGAAAAAAGATATTACCATAGATTAGACGGAAGCAAATCGGTGTAAGTGAATGGGGTAGTATAAGGATTTATAATCCTCCTGTCCATAGCAATCAGTCCCCCAATGGGTGGAAAATAAGGAAAAGGGGAGGGTGAGCACTCAGTTACACTCATACTCACTACATTATCCTTATTTTCCCACCTTACTGTGGACCAGGGAAGACTTCCTCTTAGATTGACAGAAGCATGAAAGATTTGCCCTTAGTATTAAAATCAGATGCGTGATGATATGATGTTAATTTATGAACATAAGTGTCTTCAATAAATATTAGTTTATGCCTTTATAATAATAGTTGCCAAACTTGACTATGATTGAAATTACTTAGGAAGCTTATTTTTAGATTTTAGCTTTCTGGTCCTCAGAAATTCTGATTCAAGAAGTCTGAGAGGAGCTCAGTGATCAGCATAATTTTTAAGCAATATCTCTGGGGATCTGGAGGCAAATTATCTTCATTCACTGGGAGGAATATTTTGTCACAGAGTGTAAACATATAAAATAAACTTCAGTAATTGGGAGAAAAAGACGGTGTAGTGAGTATATATCATGTTCCGTTAACTTGAGGTGCGTTAATGATTTCACTTTACCTCATGCTCTTAGCTCCCGCCTACTGTGAAGCACTGGATGGTCCAAAGCATCTTGCTTCCTTAGTTCACCACACAGCCTTTGCCTTATTCTCTCCCCCAGCAAAGACACTTTCCTTGCTTCTGTTCTCCCTCAAACCTTAGGTCTTTTTAATATTTTTAAGAAGATTTTATTTTATTTATTTATTTATTTATTTATTTATTTATTTATTTATTTATCTATTATCTATCATCTATCTATCTATCTATCTATCTATCTACCTAGAGAGAGAGAGGAGAGGGAGGAGCGGAGGGGGACCTAGAAGAAAAGCAGGCTCAGGACTCCACCCCTACCTTCCCCAACCTGAGATCCAGACCTGAGCCAAAACCTAGAGTCAGAGGGATGCTTAACAACAGACTGAGCCACCCAGGCTCCCCAAACCTTAGGTCTTTAAACTCTCAGTAAACTAGAATTTCTGTGTGAGAGCAAAGTAGGGTAGGAAGGCTGCAAGCAATTTTTGCTTTGCTTCTGACGCAGAGGAGCCCAAAGTTATGATTCGATAAAGGGGAATTAACAAGAATAAAAATGCACAGGGGCGCCTGGGTGGCTCAGTCGTTAAGCGTCTGCCTTTGGCTCAGGGCCTGATCCCGGCATTCTGGGATCGAGCCCCACATCAGGCTCCTCTGCTGGGAGCCTGCTTCTTCCTCTCCCACTCCCCCTGCTTGTGGTCCCTCTCTCGTTGCCTGTCTCTCTGTCTGTCAAATAAATAAATAAATAAATCTTTAAAAAAAAAAAAAAGAATAAAAATGCACAAACTATCGAATCACTAAATTATCTGGTCACCTGAGTTAATCTACTAGTATTGATATTTTTGATGATTATAACAGTGTTCATACCATTCACAATTCCCATTTGGTACATTAAATTTTTTTTCCTAATTATGGAAGTAATCCATATGCATTATATAGAAATTTGGAAAATACTGAAAAATTGAAAGTAAATCATCCGTAATTCCAGCAACCAAAAACTAATCTAGAAAAATTTTTAATAAGCTTTTTGTAAACAGCCCTAATATCTCTACACCAGACACTTTATTTCTTTGTTTCTGAAGCAGAATCTTGAAATAACCATAGATAAAGCAATCTCATAGGAAAAACCAGTAAAAATAAATATGACATAACGGAGTGTGGAAAATAATAATTGCAGTGCTATTTACTTGAGGTTTTCTTCTTGCCTGAAATCATTCCTTCTACCACAGGACACTGGCGTGAGTGCCCAGCTGCACTTAGCGGTCGATATGGTTGATCGCTGAGATGATAAATGGTCTAAAGCAAGTTAAATAGTTTATAGGAAAAAAAAAAAACAGTGTAATTTACCTAAATTCTCAAGTAGCAACCACACTTGGATACAATACCGATAGATTTTTAGGCAGTTGTTACCCATCACCTGTATTGGTGGTGGTGGTGGTGGTTTGTTTTCTTGCTGTGACCCTGTACCTTTGCGTCTTTGGCATAGATCCTGTACCCTTATATATAGACTACTTCCATCCAAGTGTGTGGAGCAGTTTTAAAAATTTTCCATTTCCAGGAACTCCACTGAATCAGAATCTCCAGGGATCAACTTTTGAATTCTGCATTTTATTAAATAACACGAGTAACTCCAGTGTGTGGCCACATTTGAGAACTACTGAACTAAGGGCAAAAGATGTGGGTGTCATAAGGAGTTGTTTTCTTTTAAAAATAGTCTTCGATATATTTGAACCTCCTTCCAGAATCTATTTCCCCAGATGACACCCTGTTGATTTAAGTGACTCAATCAAACGTATGTATTTCTGGTCTTGCAATGGCTTCATTTTGAAGACAGATTTGATAATATCCTTTAGAATTGCTAAAAAGGGGTAATCATTAATTAGTTCCTTATTGTTTCAATTTCCTCGCAACTCAAGAAAAGAGATACAACCCATGCTTTTCTTTTACCAAGGGAATTCAGTTAAAAAAAAAAAATTGGCCGAATTATTCAAACTACTTTAATACCATATTGAAAACCGCTCATTTTATTCTAATTTATGCTATTATGACTGTATATTAATTAGGCTTTCTCGTGGTTTTAGTTAAAATAAGGACAGTTTAATAACTATAATAAACAATTTCTGTAGCTTTAAAAATGGAAGGGTTAGTGGCATTTCCTTTTGACTCGAAGCCAATTGATCAAATTACAGATAGCACGGGTCTTGTTCCCTTTCCATTCCCTCCCACCCCTGGGTCTCTGGAAGACGTGGGCGGGGCTGCACAAAGGAGCCTATTCAGCACACGCGCGTTCAGATAGAAGACGGGTTAATAAATGGTTAAAGAGGATGTTTTTCTGAAGCAATCCTAAGGTTTTGTCCTAAATTAACAGAATGATAGCATAGCTGAAATGAAATATTGTATATAAAAGCTCTCTAAAAAGACAGAAAAGTTTATTAATTTTTAAGGAACACTTTTTTACGTCCGGTATATTTTATCTGACAAAGTTTTAAATCAAGTTTGCATTGAGCAGGCGCAGGCCGGTTTTAAAAATTTGTAACAGCATTCTGATGTTTCTTGCAAAATAATTTACGTACTTTGGTCTCCTGAATCAATTACTTATTTTGCGGATTTGTGGCGCAATTAACAATCTTTCATCATTAGAGGTGACCCTACCAACAAGCTATAGCTTTTAGTGTGCCCTGTAGAATTGGGTGAAGTATCATTTAACAAATCAGCCTTGTCCTTTTCCGACTGGAATTTCTCCCCCGTCATAAAGCACGGACTCCTAATGATGAAGAAACACCTTCAGCTTCAAAATTAGATATTAAATAGACTAACCAGCTTTTCAACTGGCTGCCAGTGCAGAAACAAAAGTGAGTCATTGCAAATGGCTTCAATTCATCGTCAACCACAGCCTATAATGCAGGTTGCTACTTCTGCAATATTTTTACTTTTAGATGTGATGTTTACATCAGAATTGTAAGTCCTCTTTGCCATGAACTTAAGAGAAAGCTATTCTCTGATTATATATATCCTTTTTTTTTTTTTTTTTTGTTCCTTGGGGTGGTTTTGAGGTTTGTGAGATATCACTCTGACAGCTGTGGAAATTAGTGGGTATAATTATGTATGGTTTCGAAGTTTATTATTTTTGCTGAATATACCACTGCATTTAACACAGTACATATATGAAATATATACATAAGAATAATACACACACATATATATGTTTACAATGAAGAAACCCTAAATACTTTTCCTTCAGGGGCGCCTGGGTGGTGCAGGTGTTAAGCGTCTGCCTTCGGCTCAGGGTGTGATCCCAGCATTCTGGGATCGAGCCCCACATCAGGCTCTTCCCATGGCCTGCTTCTTTCTCTCCCACTCCCCCTGCTTGTGTTCCCTCTCTCGCTGGCTATCTCTCTCTTTGTCAAATAAATAAATAAAATCTTTAGAAAAAAAATACTTTTCCTTCAATTTATTTGCTTAATTTAAAATATTTTATTTCACTTATAGGCTATTATTTATTCTTAAAACTTACAGTGGAGAAAAATTCTGAACTTGTAAGTTACGTCTACTGATTCAATACAAAGAGAGAAAAAGGACAAAATGAAAAGAAGTTACGTTGTTTGCCAGACCCTGAGAAATATACTCCCTAAATTTTTTTCCTGTATGAATTTGATCATTTGCTAATTTCAAACATGCAAAAGAGCCCACTCATATTTCCAAGCTAGGTGAGAAAAAATCGATTTCAAGAATGCTTCAGAGAAACTTTTTAAAAATGTTTCACCAGTGAATTAACAAATAATTATATAATTATGATATCAAATTACATAGTATTAACGTGATAGATTTCTGGCCACATAACAATTTTTTTTCACATAAACTATTTAACAAATTGTTTCCAGATTATAAAAATACTGTGAGAAAGCAGAACAGATTTACATAAGAAGTTCCATGAGGAGTTTCTGTTGGGGAGATTATTTTATTCTATTGGTTTACATTTACTTCCATCTAAGAAACAGGTTTGAAGCACTTGGGCAAATCTTCTCGGACTAAGTTCAAAAAAAAATTGAGAATTGAGGCAATGATTTGGAGAAGTGTATCTTGTATTTGAATGTGCATGCAAATCACTGAGGAGTTCGTTAAAATGTAGCTTTTGATTCCGTCGTTATCTGATGAGCTCTGAGATCCAGCAGAGCTAACAGGCTCCCAGATACCGCTCTTACTGCTCCAACGGCAGTGATTGGAAGCAGTGGATCCTATAGCGACTGCCTGTCCAAGTCTCCTCGAGCAGGTTTCCAACCAGACAGGCCAGGGCCATACCCAGATCGGACCCCGGGTCAGCCAAGTGAGCCTTTGACACGTGTGCAGTTCCTCAGCTCCCGCAGTGACGCGGAGTCTCAGCCCGGCTGGTGAACCGCCGACTTACACGAATGGTCTTCTCTGCGGAGAGGGCGCACAGGCACGGGTGTGTGTTGGGCGGTGTGTGGATGCGGATTTGGAATGAAAGTTAAGAAGTCAAGAGAGAGAAGGCGGATTTCATTCTGAGCAGGCACACATCCTGCTTTCAGGGCTTCTTTTCTGCCAGATGCACACTTGTGCGTTGCGGTTAATGTCCAGCACGAAATCACCACAATACCTGGCTCGCTACAGTGTAACACACAGGCCGCTGGGGGGAGGGCAGGGTTCCGAGAAGGGCGGAGGCCTTTGGAAGGCGAGGCGTGCGTGACCGCTCTGCCGTTGGAATGCCGTGGGGAGCTCCCTTCCGGAAACTTTCCTAGGCGGAGCAGCCGCGCCGTGATCTAAGAGATGCACGCGTTGTCCCTTAGGCTATGTTTAGCCGAACCGCAGAACACGCAGATTAGCATATCGTATGTTTCCCGTAAACAGATCCTCCCAGGTTCAGTAAGACCGCTTGTCACACATCACGCGCTTGAGAAATAGTGATAAGGATTTGTGATTACCCCGAAGGACCAATAAAAGCCGGAGCAAAGAAGAGCAAAGGGTCTTCGCCTCTGACCCTTGACCCCATTGCCTTCTCCTCTCTTTCACAGCAAAGTTCAGAGTAATCTTTCATCCGTTGGTATAGGGATTGCTGGCCCTTCCTGGCACTTGTGAGGCAAATCAACTTGATACATAATCACAGCCTCCTTATTCCAAAGGAAGTGCAAAGACTTTGAAATCATCTCCTAATTCTCTGCCCTTCCCCACATCGCTCTGGTCATAGTGGATTCCTTGCTATTTCTTGCTATTTTTCTTTTCCTCAGCAAACCACCCCCCAAATTTTGCACTAGCTGTTTCCTCAGCCCAGAATACTCTCACCCCAAATACCCCATGGCAGATCTTTTCCCTCTTTCAAGGACTTGTTCAAATATTATCTCCTCAATAAGCCTTCCTGACCATCCTATGCAAATGACAACCTTCTACCTGTTTTTCTGATGCCCCTTATTTACATTACTTTTCTATAGCACATATCACATTACTTATTTATTATGTTTACTGGTTATTTCTTGATTCTCACCCCTCTTCTCCACCATCAATAGGAGGTAGTGATGGCAGAGATCACAGATATTGCCAAGCTGCTGGAAGAATTCCTATCCCATGGTATAGGTTTCATAAATGAATGAATGAATGCATGTAAATTCAGGTATCACTTCAGAGAGGTCTGAACTGCTCAGTAAAAGAAGTCCTTCAAACTTCGATCCTCACCACTCTTTATTATGGTAGTCTATTCCATTTCTTTATTTTATATTCCTCATTCTCTCCCTCTCTTCTTATCAATCTCTTCCCTATACACATACATCATTTTTATTTCTTTTTGAGTTTATTATTAGAACATAAATTCTTTAAGGATAGTGGCAGTTCTTCAGAGGCATGTAGTGAGCAAACATAACACACGCTAACACAGAATAAATGGGTAATAAATATTTGTTGACTCTTTAAAAAATAGAGGTGGGAAGTTTAAAGATATTTTAGCTTTCCTGCATTGCTATGATGTAGTGAATAATTTCCGTTTCACATTTCTCTGCATAGAAAAACATTGTCCAGTGTTGATGGCTGACTCAGTGCTCTTTTACCCAAGTGCGCAAACAAATCAGTAGACATTTATTCCCAGCAGTTATGCTATCATCTTTTCACCAAGTAAGTTTGGAGTATGATTGTGTCCAGCTGGTTTGCTTATCAAAAAACACCCTGGTATTCAGATTCATCCTCTCCTGCCATCCAGTTTATTATTATTTTTTTACTCCAAAAGATGTATACACCTAGAGTTCTGCCTGTGATGAACTAGCACTGCAGAAGGTCTGGCTCAGCTCAAGGCAAGTTCACACAGCTGGCTGATGAAATCACACGGTGGGATGCTGTTTTTGTACTTCGCTACACTTGTGGTCTATCAGGAGCTCACTGTTTCATACTTGTTTACTCTTGATCCAATGAGGTCTCTATTTTCCATTATATAGGATTTCAGCAACCCCTGAGCCGAAAAGGTTGCCCACACTGACATGGCCTACATGAGGCATCGATGCACAGATTTGCTCAACAGACTTGAAACTGGTGTCGGTGTGTTATTTCCTGACCTGGGTCATCCGGTTGTGTTGATTTATTTACACAGTCTGTGGCGCAGGAGACCATCCACAAAAGATCGAAAATAGACGTGCACTTGTTGTTTCTGTTGATTCAGCTACAAAAACAAGTAGGTATAGGAAAGAAAAAGAGGCTCCAATTTCAGCTTCAAAACCTCATCGTGTATATGTAATTATAAAATACAGTAATGATTAAATCAAAGTAGTCATTTCAGAGTTGACAAGACAAGAGCTAAATGCAGGTCATTTTGGGTCTCTTGCTAAGTCTCTTGCCTAACATGTAGTAGTTACTTTATTGAGTCTTTCATCTATTAATTCACTCAAAAATTATTACTGAATCCGGCAATGTATACAGTGCTATGTAAGGTACTTAGGGACATACTTACAACAACCCTAGTCATGCAAAATATGAAAAAAAATCCAGAAGAAAAAGAAATGGAGGTAATGCTTATAATGAATTTACATTCAGTTCAACAAAAATTTATTAAGGTACCTATTTGTGCTCAAAATGTAACACTTGCACATACACCCAAATTGTTATTAGTTGGTTTGATGCATGCACATGAATTTAAAAGCTGTCAACAGTGTGGATGGAGAAAAACCCTAGAATGTTAGGGAGAGACAGTGCTGTAAAATCACACTTTCTAGCACCATTTCTTTACAAAAGGAGAATAAATGATGAGAGAGAGAGAGGAAAGAATCAATTTCAAAAACAAATGTATTTGGCATCTACTCTTTGCCAGAGTGTGTTAGGATTTTGTGGTGGTTGTGGTGGTAGCAGTGGGATTACAAAGATAAATTGTCGTCTGGTTTTCAGAGTTCATAATCCTTATGAAAAGAAGATTTAGTTAAATCCCACCTCCAGGGTCTCAATGTACTCACTTTTGCACTCTCCTCCCAAAGGCAGATACGGGAACTGCACCCCGCTCGAATCCTATGGCTAGATATCCACGGGCCCTTTTTAGGCTGATACGCATTCTGATATAGTACGGAGGTCTGCACTCAAGGATGTCTGGACAGAGAGCACAGTAAAATCTCCTGGCACGCCTGCTTCCCTTGTACGGTTAGCAAGTGAGATAGTGGTTTAGGAGAATAGTTGGCTTCTGCCATCAGCCTGGATGAGGCAGAGGAAGTGTCTTCTATCCTGGATCATTTGGATAGCAGGTCAGAATTACCTTAGCCTCTGAATTATAAATGAATGAATGAACGAATGAATGAATGAATGCTTCATTCACGCAGCACTTCCCCAGCAGTGAGAGTCCATGTCTTTCCCTTCTTTATTGAATCATAGTTTGGAAAGCTCTGCTGGGGTTCTGTCTCACACTCTTTTTATCGCTCCATAAGAATACTCTCTTTTTCTTTCAAAATAGACTTTGCTGGTCCATTAAACAATTGTCTAAGTAATTAGTTCCTAGAGAACAGGAAGGGGTCAGTCTTTAAGCACCTTCCCATTACTAAGAAATATTTTCATTATATTCTGAATGGTAATGGTCTTGTTGGGGTGATTCTCCCAGAGTAAAATTAATCTTAATATAAGGTCTTTTAAAAATCATATTAGCTGCTGAGAGCCAAACAGGAGTTGGAGTTTTGGGGAGTAGGATTCTGGTCATCACTATTATTTTGCCCTGCTAGCATTCAGGGCCTTCCATCAGAGAGCTCGATTCCTGGAATGGTGGGGAGAATATCATACAAAACATAACTTCAATGTGTCCTAATGACTTCTAAACATTACAAAGTCAATTTTGCAGATGAAAAACTCACTTAAAATTACTTGAGACTAGAACCTCCCTGAATGTTATGTATAAACGCAAAGGACTTTTTTCCGTTATTTTAATTTACACTGAATTTTGCAGAAATGGAACTATTGTAAAAATCAAGGGGAAATTACACACTATTCTGTTTTGGAGCTTACCAAGTGTATTTCATACTGTGGGAGATAAAGTAAATAATAATAAGTCCAATAATAATATTTAAGACAATATACACAGTATAGGTCAACATCTGTGGTTATGAGTCCCCTGTTATTCTGTATAGAGGCTCAACTCCTTCACCACTTCATATCATAATGTAGATTGCCATCCTATCTAGCATTAACATAGGGAAAGAAAGCAGTGTTTTAGTATAAATTTTTTATGTGTCTATTTTTTAATATAATTTTTATTTTGTTATATTAGTCACCATAAAGTACATCCCAAGTTTTTGATGCAATGTTCCATGATTCATTATTTGTGTATAACACCCAGTGCACCATGCAATGCGTGCCCTCCTTACTACCCATCACTGACCTATCCCAATCCCCCAACCTCCTCCCCTCTGAAGCCCTCAGTTTGTTTCCCAGAGTCCACAGTCTCTCATGGTTCATTCCCCCTTCTGTTTACCCTCCCTCCCTTCTTCCCTTCCTTCTCCTACCGATCTTCCTGCTATTTCTTATGTTCCATAAATGAGTGAAACCATATGATAATTGTCTTTCTCTGCTTGACTTATTTCACTTAGCATAATCTCCTCCAGTCCCGTCCATGTTGCTGCAAATGTTGGGTAATCGTTCTTTCTGATGGCTGAGTAATATTCCATTGTATATATGAACCACATCTTCTTTATCCATTAGTATAAATTTTTATTATAAATTATTTTATCTTGCAAATGCCAAAATTCACACATTAGATTATTTCTTATAGGTAAGCAGTTATTTATCTATGAATTTAATTTCAGGAAAGTAATGGGGTATTAGAAAATTATAAAAAGAAATTTTTACATATCTGAAAAACTTGGAAACTACAGTCCTGAGTCAACAGAAATATTTTTAGAAGTTACATCTATTTTAATTAAAATCATTTGAAAGTCCACATCCTGCTACACATAAAATCTGGTAAGGAATACATAAAAATGTATACAGGTAGCAATAAATTATGACAAAATACAATATATGGCAACATAAAGAAGAAGAAAAAAAAGGCTGGTAAGAGAAGGAGAAGCAGGTCTTGACAGAGGAGTAGAATTAACCAGCAGAGCTGTGGAGAAAATGAGGGAACCGTGAGGAAAGGTCACACATAAAGTATAGGACATACTTAGGTAAAGGTAAATGGTCGTCCCAATTTTGGAAGGAAATTATCTTGGTAGATAAACACTCTTAATTTTTTTTACTGTTAAATTTCTTGAAGAACACAGATCATAGACAGGAATAACATTTGGAGTTTCTCATGTAGAAAAGAAATGAATGAATGCACAGAAAAAGATGGAGAAAAGGCTACTAGAAACAAGTTACACCGAAGCCAATAGGACTAAAGTAAGTGGAAAATGAACACACTATCAGATTTTTAAAAATTAAGAATACTTGTATATTTTGAAAATATAGAAATAATAAAATTGTGTTTAAAATAATTGCATATGATTCAAATTCCAGGCCAATGGAATGAGTAGCATCCCTGGCCCCAATATTTCAACACAGTACCTACTGAATTTATGACTAGACTCAAAACATATTTCCAAAACCCAAATTCGTCTGGCTTCAATCATCCTGGTCTGGACAACGTAGAGGCTATGAGACAGTCTGGCTGACCCAAACAGAAACCATCTACATTCTGGCCACGTTTATAAGTGTTGAGTCATTAGTGGTGAGTACAGATTCGGAGCCTGTGGGAGGCAAAATAATGCCCCCTGCAAAAATGTTGATGTCCTAAACCCCAGAATTTGTGAAGATGTTACATGGCAAAGGAGAAATAAGGCTGCAGATGGATTTCAGCTTGCTAATCAGCGGGCTTTAAAATAGGGAGATTATCCTGGGTTTTCCAGGTGGGCCCAGTATAATCACGAAAGCCCTTAAAATTGGCAAAGGAAAGCAGAGAAGACAGAATTAGAGGCTTTGGTTAGGGCCCAGGTCAGATGAGATGTGATGTGAGGAAGACTAGAGACTTAAATGGACCCAGAATGTTCGGATTTAAATCCAGGAAATGCCCCCACAGTAACTGCGGGACTTTGGACAAGTTGCTAAACTGCTCTTTTCTTCCATTTCTCATCTGTAAAATAGAGATGATGATGGGGCGCCTTGGTGGCTCAGTTGGTAAAGCGTCTGCCTTTGGCTCAGGTCATGATCTCAGGGTCCTGGGATGGAGCCCTGGGTCAGGCTCCCTGTTCAACAGG
Organism: Ursus americanus; assembly: GCF_024610735.1. NCBI lineage: Eukaryota > Metazoa > Chordata > Mammalia > Carnivora > Ursidae > Ursus > Ursus americanus. The sequence goes on from NC_142143.1 coordinate 33,184,306, forward strand.
GAGTCTGCTTCTCTCTCTCCCTCTGCTCCTCCCCCTCCCCCTGCTCTTGCTCTCTCTCTCTCAAGTAAACAAATAAAATATTTAAAAACGATTGTAAAAAACAGAGATGATGGTAACACTACATACCTTATAGGGATATGGTGAATATGCTGTGAGTTACTTGGTATATTTCTGTAAGTCACTAAGAACAGTGCCCAGCACTTAGTGAGTGCTACATAAATCATTATTATAATTTTTCTCTAGAGTTGCCCACCTATGTAATCTCTAGACCCAAGAGAAAAAGCTCAGGAGTCAGGATGCTGAATGTTTCTTTCCTCTGCTTAGAATGTACTACTCTTTTTTTTTTTTTTTTTAAGATTTTATTTACTTATTTGACAGAGAGAGACAGCCAGCGAGAGAGGGAACACACACAGAGGGAGTGGGAGAGGAAGAAGCAGGCTCCCAGCGGAGGAGCCCAATGTGGGGCTTGATCCCAGGACTCTGGGATCACGCCCTGAGCCGAAGGCAGAGCTTAATGACTGAGCCACCCAGGCGCCCTTTGGAATGTACTTCTCTAAGAACTTTGTCCCCTTCTCACTCCCCTCCTGTGGGCCCCGGTTTAAATGCCACAGTGCCCAAGAACATGCTTAACTGCCCTCTCCCAGAACTTTGTGGCCCTTGCATCTCACATTTTCCCCTAGAGTCCTCACCATTCCTCTGGCATACCGATGATTTATTTGTTTTTATAAATCTTCTCCTATAGAACGAAGGCAAGAACCATATTTTTGTTCACTGTCGTATCCCTATTATCTAGAATAGTGCCTAGAATAGAGCTCAACCAGTATTTGTAAACTGACTAATAAATACATTAATCCAGTTAATGCTGGAGCTTTCATATTGCCTTGTTTTCACATTTCAACACGATTTCTTTAGCATCAGGTTGCCACAGTCCAAGGGCCTGCTAAATTAATCCAGGAAATCCCTGCCCGCCCATCACTGATTCTTATATTACTGCTGCTGCTTTATGTGCTCTTGGCCTCTTCACTTTGAACGTTACCTTGCTTTTGCTTGACTGTAATTGCTTCACCCTGCACTCTGCATCTGCCATTTAATAAGTTATGCTTCGCTTTTGACCACCTGGTCTCCTAAAATCTGTCAGGCTTCATGCTTTTCCTTTTATTTTTGCCACCAGGTTTATAAGGCTCAGGGGGGAAGAATAAGTTTCCATATAGAATTCTGCAAGGAACGGTTTCTCCCCAGGTAAATCACTATTGGTTTTCTATAGTCTCTTTCAGCATTTTATTTTCAAGGTGAAGAAGAATGACCATAAACTTTGGGTCCAACATGGTGGATAGAGCCTAGACTCTAGCAGGTGTTGGGTCAGGCCATTGGACTTTATCTTCATTGGAGCTAAAAGTGTTTTCTTGGTCCTGCTTCTCCCACCCCCACTCTCCATCTCTCTTTACTAGTTAATTCTTGATGATGGTTTACATTTCAGCTCAGTCATCAGTTATTCAGGACCATCTTCCCTAAACGCCCAGCCTCGTTCAGTTAACCTCTTACATACTCTCACAGGAGCCACCACACTTTGTCTGACTCCTTTTCTAAACTATGAATTCTGGGAGCACAGACTCTGGTTCTGTTTCTTAAGGATTAGTGTACTTCTACAAACATTACAGGCACTCAAAGCCATTTGTTAAATGACTGGTTAAATGAATTCTATTGGACTTTCCTCAGTAAATGTCCTTTACTAACACCAAAATTCTTTCCAAGTAACTCTTCGATCTATTCAAAAGAAACATTTACTTCTCTCCCTCTTCACTCTGTTGAGATTCCCATGGCTATTGCTTCTAAAGTCCCCTAGAACCCAGGGGAGAAAATTTTCTCACAATGTTGGGCTTAGAGAAGCCTCTCTACATCTTAGATCTTAACATGAAATTCCCAGTTCCTAATTAAGTCCTACCCTCAAGCAAGCCTACTTTGAAAGTTGCATTCTATTATTTTTTTAAAAGTTTAGACGTTCTTCTCAGTGCTTTTCAGGCTTTCTCCTAAGTGAGTTAGAGGACAGGAACTGTACTTTGCTCTTCTTTGTTTTGCCAGGTACATAATAGGCTCACAAATTATTTTGTTGAATAAATAGAGGAAGGACCCATGGGGCGCCTGGGTGGCGCAGTCGTTGAGCGTCTGCCTTCGGCTCAGGGCGTGATCCCGGCATTCGGGATCGAGCCCCACATCGGGCTCCTCCGTTGGGAGCCTGCTTCTTCCTCTCCCACTCCCCCTGCTTGTGTTCCCTCTCTCGCTGGCTGTCTCTCTGTCATATAAATAAATAAAATCTTTAAAAAAAAAAAAAAAAAAAAAAAAAAGGAAGGACCCATACATAACCATGTAAATAGAACCCAAAATAGTCACCGCATAAACAGAGAACCAAATGGAATGAACATTTCAGCCACCGTTATAAACGTTAGAGGAGCCTAACACTACTTTAATTATGGTCAGTTCCAGGCAATAATACATTTGCTACAGGTTGGGAAAATCATAAATTGCATCTAAACATACAGGATTTTTATTTAGTCATATCTATCAGTGCATGGAGTAGATGTTAAATAGGATTTCTGAATCCCCGGTCAAGGTTAAAGATTCCATTTAACAGGGATTCTAAATGCATAGAAAAGATAACCTGCTGTAAAATTCAACATATAGTGACAGTTAGTTGCACAAGTTACTTACAAGCAGGATGACTCAAATTTATTGTGAATTATTTTTAGAACAGAAAACCATGTTTGAAGATTATTAATAGCATTTTTGAGAAGAGAGCATATGTACCCACTTTTTTTAAAAAAAGGTATTTTATTTAAATGCAATTAATTAACATATAATGTATTATTAGTTTCAGACGTAGAGTTCAGTGATTCATCAGTCTTATATAACACCCAGTGCTCATTACATCACGTGCCCTCCTTAATGCCCATCACCCAGTTACCCCATCCCCCCACCCACCTCCCTTCCAGCAGCCCTCAGTTTGTTTCTTATAGTTAAGAGTCTCTTATGGTTTTTCTCCCTCTCTGTTTTTGTCTTATTTTATTTTTTCCCTCCCTTCCACTCTGATCCTGTTTTGTTTCTTAAATTCCAAATATAAGTGAAATCATATGACAATTGGCTTTCTCTGATTAACTTATTTTACTTAGCATAATACCTTCTAGTTCCATCCACGTCAAAACCACAATGAGACACCACCTCACACCAGTCAGAATGGTTAAAATTAACAAGTCAGGAAGCAACAAACGTTGGTGACAGAAAGGGAAACCCTCGTATGTGGCTAGTGGGAATGCAAGCTGGTACAGTCACAGTGGGAAACAGTATAGAGGTTCCTCAAAAAGTTAAAAATAGAGCTACCCTACAACCCAGAAATTGCACTACTAGGTATTTATCCCAAAGATACAAACATAGTGATCTGAAGGGACATCTGCACCCCAATGTTTATAATAGCAATGTCCACAATAGCCAAACTATGGAAAGAGTCCTGATGTCCATTGACAGATGAATGTATAAAGAAGATATATATACATATGAATATTACTCAGCCATCGAAAAATGAAATCTTACCATTTGCAGTGATGCAGATATGCACCTAGTCTTAATCATATCTTTAGTCACAGATTTTCAGGTTTTCAACTTTTTTGTTGCTAAAAATGTTTTGTCTTCCTTTTCTCAGAGCAAGAACAAAACACATACCAATAATCATTAAGGACTGAATAATCTTTTTTGATTTTTAAAATAGATTTACTTATTTATTTTAGAGAGAGAGAGAGCACGAGTGGGAGGGGCAGTGGGAGAGAGAATCTCAAGCAGACTCCATGCTGAGCATGGAGCCTGATGTGGGGCTTGACTTGGGGCTTGATCCCAGGACCCTGAGATCATGACCTGAGTTTCAAGAGTTGGACGCTCACCTGACTGCACCACCCAGTCGCCCCAATCCTTTTTGATATTTTTAAATCTAAAGCTCGCTACTCAAATTTGTCTACTTTGATCTAGAAAATGGAATATAAAGGAAATATGCTTACTGTTATCGTCAAAGATGAAGAGTCACAGGGTTCTGAAATATTATGATTTAGGTGAAACTTTGATGAAGCAAAAGACACAAAGAAGGGCATGTGCTATTAATTTCCTCTTCTCCTTGCTTCTCTAGGGGAGGGAATAACAGAAAAGTTGCAAAATCTTGTTCTTCTGGACTGTTGAGAAACGGGAAAGGAAGGTTGCAATGATTAGCGTTGGACAGTCTCTGGGGTGAGTTATTCTGGAATCTATATCCTAGAAAAATGGCTCTCGAGGGATGGGAATGAAAAGGTGACACACAGAACTTACCTCTCCTCTCTACTTCACCTCTTTCCTGAAATTTTAATCCAGCAGGCTTTACGTGACTTCTAGGCAGGTGTATTTTGAAAACAAAACCAAACAAAACCTCCCTTGATTCTGATATTTCTCCACATGCTTTATCCTTTTCCTTTTGGTTTCAAAGATCACGTGCTAATAAGACCAGAAAAGGCTGGTAAGTAAATACCCAATAATTTACAATATTCATAATTTTAGATTTCAATTCCACTTGTTTGTGTATTCTATAATTGTAATAGTAATAATACAGGAAGCACTGCTGTAAATCACTCCCTTTCCAATAAACCTATGAGAGACCATTAATATCCCCACCGTATAGGGAAAACGCTGTGACATAAGGCGGTTACATAATTTGCTGAAGCATTTGGAGACAGGATTTGAACTCAAAATGTCTGGCCTCAGAACTTAGCATCTTTAGCAGCACAGGATTACTACATAGCTATAACACACGTGCAATAATATCTGTTAGTCTAGTTACTCATTACAGAGCAGAGACTTTTTCTAATTTTCAATAACAGTGATAACATTTCAGTTACTACAAAAGAAAGAAAAAAATATTTAGAGAAAACAGTTATTTTCATTTTTGTTTTTGAAAGTTTTTATCCCATCATTTTTCTTTGCTCTATTGGTCTTATCTAAAAATCATACTGAAGAATGAAGCTAAAATATTTATTACACAGTTTATCTGTGTTAGGTAATGGCATCTAGGGCAGATTCATAAATCAAATGTAGACAGTAGTTAGTTGGAAATTTTAGGAGCATATAAATGCCGAGATCGAGTGTGTGTGAGAACCAAATCTCTCTATAGGTCTTTCAAAATGGAACACTTTTCGTTTTATTGTTTTTATTATTTGATTAGGGTTATTCATTTTTATAAGCTTAAGATACAAAATTCCATTCTTCAATTCTCTTAGGATTGGCAATGAAGCCTTCTTTAACATCATAGGCTTAAAAAAATTACAGTATATCATAACTTCATTCCAGATCTAGCTAAACAACAAGTTCTTATAGAAAAAAAGAACAAACAAGAGTCTGGTTTTTATTTAAGCTATATAAGTGAGACCAGGGAAATAAATATGTTATAATAAAAATGACGTTTGGAAAGCAACGAATGTATTCTTTCCTCTCTCTAGTGAGAATATATCTTTACACTGTCAACTTCCAGCTTGTGTTTTTTGGAAGTGGTATATTTCAAGCATCACTTATTTCCACTTGTTATAGGCCATTTACCTTTGTTTTCATTTGGTGCATATCTTCTAAACTTATATTCTAACCAATTTAGTCCTAATTGTTTTTTCTCCAATTTTAACTACAGTTAGTTATCTGTTTGAACAGTGTTATCAACTGGACCTCACATTCAAGTACGCTGTGGTGGGCCTTTACTTTGCTATAAGCGTGTTCTGTAATGTTCTTTCCCCCTCATAACTTGTATTTGATTTCACTGTGACAAAGCTGGTTCTTATTTGGTTTTCATTTATTTGCATTTCATTGTTTTTTACCTTTAAAAATTTTTAATCTCATAACTTTCTTTCCTGTTTTCTAATTCTTTCCAAATGCCAGTCTTAATCTTAAAAAAAAAAAAAAAAGCCTCCTGTGTTTTTCTTTCTTATGGTTGTGCTCTCTTTTTCTGTCTCTGTGTCTATCATGCTTCAGGTTTAAAAGCTTTTAGTCACCCTTCTTTGTATAAATTCTTCCCTGCAGAGCTGGGTACTCAAAAAAATGGACTGCTTGGTGGAATTACTACAAAAACAAATCCAAAACAACTTTTACATAATATGTTAAAACATTCAGGTACTTATTTAGCTCTATTTGGCTGATTTTTTGGTAAAATTTATACAGATGCGATTGATAGGTTCACTCTTTTTCAATTGTTTTGGCAGTAGATATAAAATCAATAATGGTGGAGGAATTGGAAGATGTTAAAGAGCACACACTTGCAACTAGATGTGTAAGTTCTGAGGTGCAATGGACAGGATAGTGATTGTAGTAACAATACTATATTAAAGAATTCAAAATTGCTAAGAGAACAGATCAGTAATTTCATAATCTATATATCTATCAAATCACTATGTTGTACATGTGAAACTAATATAAAATTGTATGTCAATTTTACTTCAATAAAAAATAACTAATAATGGCAGATTAGCAGGCTTTTGTATTATTTATTGATTTTATTATAATAATATTCTATTGTTTCCCTGTTAAATTTGCAGAAAGTTACTCAATTATATAAAAAGGGCTCAAAGGGCTCATTTTGTATTTAGAAGTATTAAAGAAACAAAAAACTATTTCAGTCATAATTTTTTGATACATTCGGTATCTTTTTTTTAAGTCACTGGCCTTAAACAAAGTGGTTATCTCTCAGATAACAGAAATTTTTAAAGTAACATAAAACCTATCTCTTAGGCATGTGAAATGTGTCCAGTTCCCAGAAAGAAAAGTACAAAGAAGAGTCTTGTTTTTTGGATTTTTCACACATTTGGCAAAATCTTATCCAATGAAACAAAACAAAACAAAAAAACCAGTATTATCTTTTTTTTCTAAAAAACTTTGATCTTTCCACTACTGGTTCGTATCCTGTTAACCTAGTCTTTTCTATTAGATTTATGAAAATGGAGTAAAATTATTACCAATCTTATTGAAAAATCACACTGTATCACAATGTGTTTTATTGGTGGAAGAAATTAATTACATATAAATGTATATAAAAAATGAATTTATAAGTTCCAGGTCAGCTGTGATGGCGCAGCTGCTGTTGGACCAAACATACCGCAGACACTAACCACAAATCCTGGAAGAAAATATAAAAACAACTACCTGAGAGTGGAGAGTGAACAAAAGCAGGTAGACTTGGAAAAAGACATGACACTTGGAAAAAGAGATTGGCACTGGGTGAATTTTTTATTTTTATAGCTTTTACTTGAAGGGCGGGTCCTAGACTATACATGTGGTCTGTTAAAATTTTAACGGAAAACCCTCTGTCTTGCTGTGTTGAAGAAAAGGACAGGGTTTGGGCTGAACTTACTGGAAAGCTCGAGGTGAAACCCTAGGAAGAGGAAAGTCAGAGAGAGGAAACGAAGTTCTGTGTGCAAACTCTGCCGATACCTCAGTTGACCCCCGAGTACATCTGCATGCGAGAGACTCCGAGCAGCCCGGAAAGGGCCAAATGAACTGATCTGAGGTTAAATCTATCTTCCATTAAAAGGGAAACAAGAATTTGCAATTTTAATGGTTAAGTCAAGTCCCTGGTTAAAAAAACAGAAAAAAGCAAAAGATAAAAAACTTTGGAGGAATATAAAAGGCGTGAGGCGTTAGGCATGGAGACTACTAAAAAATAAAAGAGAGAGAGAGAGAGAGAGACTATTCTCTTATTTAGTTCTTATAGTCAAATGATACATTATCCCATTGCTGTTTATTTTTAGGTACAAGCAATAATTTCCTACAAGTAATCAGTCAAGTCCTTGAGAGTTATTCACATTGGTATTCACACATGGAAATTACAATAGTGCTAGAGTTTCTGAGAGCAAAAATCCGATATTCTGTATATAAAAGTACCATTTGATTACTGTCAGCCCTCTGCATTTTCCAGGACGCAGGCGTACATACAAGCAGAGAGCTGTCACTCCTACAAGTAGAAGAAAGACTGCATCCGGCTGTCTGTCGGACATCTCCTGTTTACCGACTAGTATGTTTTCACTCTAGGCGCTAGCATCCCAAGTTTTCTGTAGGAAATAACACATGTCCAAGATCAGTTTGTGATGATTTAGTTGCTTTGTCTTAAATTCTAGGTCCAGAGTAGGCATGCAGATCCGACCAGGCCACGCAGAACGTCGTGCTGTGCTGCTCACATTGATGGTCCAGGGTGGTTTCATAACGATTCGGCAGAGACAGGCTTGGGCTTCTGTCTAACGCACCTTACTAGGTTAACTGCGCCTTTCATCGTCTTTGAGCTCTTTTACTGCTCCAAGTTGTAGAAAATTGATAAAAAAGTAACTTATTCATGTCCATAAGAATATAAATGAATTCTGTCAGGTGGCGTGAAATCGACTATTGCCCTGTGGATATTGAACTGTTCTGCGTTCTGAAAAGTTCATTTTAGCATTCTTGGTTGCCTATATATTATGTGTTCTTTGAATTGGCTATAACATCTTATTTACTTCATTAGCTAATGAGAAAATGAAATCTTTCACATATTTTATTTTATATGATAGCGAAATTTACATTTCAAAAATAATATCTTTTGACACTTTCGATTACTTGACATCTATTCCATTATTTTTTTGAAGACACTATTCTTTGATCCCACCGAATATCTGTTCTAATTTGAACTGCAAAGCTGGCATCTTGGAATTTTAATTTTTTCCCCTTAAATTGCTTTTGTTCATTTTGGGGGGGGGGTAACTGCTGATTTTAATGTCTTATTTTGGTGCATTATCTTATCTGAAAATGGGATTAAGTACATTATTTGTCAGGAAAAACAATTATTTATTTTCATGTCCTAAATTGGTAGTTTTACTGAATAGACTAGTCTGGTTCAAAACTCATTTTCCTTTTGCTCTGATGTTCTCAACCATCTGGTATTCTACTGAGAAGGATAATGTCAGTTTGATTCTCATTCCCATATAGCCAGCATTTACTTTTTTCTCTTTTTGATAGCTTCTAGGATTCTCTATGTTTTCTTTATATACTAAAATTTCATTATGACATATCTTTTATTCACCCTTCTTGGCACTGTATGGACACTTAAACTCTTTAGACTTGCAATATTCTTAAGTCTGGGATATTTTCTTCAATTTTTGTTGATAGTTTTCCCTATTGTATCCATTCTTTCCTTTTAGAATTTATTATTCCCGAATTGTTGCTTTAAAGTAATATCCTGTTGCTGTTTTATGAGAACAAAATATTCTGGCCTGAGCATCCCTGAGGATGCTTGAGTTTTTTAAAAATGTTGTTTTGTTCCCTGAATTGTCTGTATTGTGTAGTGTGAATTGCTATATTATTTTGGTCCTCTCGTACTTCTGATTTTCTTCATATGTCTAGTGAGTTTTAATGCTTTCATGATGTTTTAAAAGAACTTAAGTTGATTATTCTTGGTGACTGGCATGGGTTTTCTTCGCGGGTTGTATATGGCATTCTACTTTCTCTGGAATTCTTTCCTCCAGAAGGTTGGGGCTGCCTGGGAAAATAGCTGAATATCGTGTGGTGATTGACTTGCAGGCTTCACTCTAGGTTACGCAATGCAGAGCTGGCCTTCCGTGTGGCACAGACCCAAACCAGATTGGGGAGGCTTTGCCCTGAGCCATGAATACCCTGCTCTGATTTTTCCCCAGTGGTTTGTCCCATTTCTCCAGAGAATACTTTGTTCTTTTTGACTGAGAGCAAATACTTAGCTACGTGTACCTGGGAAAACAAGGTAGTAGAGCAGACGGATCAGGGAAGAGGAAGATGTAGAAACACCACTTGCCTTTTACACATGCTCTCAATTCACCCTCTTAATTATTGATTTCTTCTTTTACTTTACTAATGATTTCAAGCTCAGAGTTCTTTCAGGGTGACAGTTTCACTCTTGTTTTTTCTAAAGACTCTTTCTGTGCTTTCTTTGTGCCTTCATTCACTCTATTAAATTGTTAATAAGGTTCTTTTTGCTTTTATTTCCCAGAATAAAAAAAAAACTCAAAAAAAAAAAAAAAGAAGAAGAACTCTGCTAGTTCTACTAATGATCTCTTCCTTTCTCTTTACTATGATAGAAGTTACAGAGTTCCTCTCTTTGTATACACAGAAAAGGAAGTCACGCTCATGGTGGTAAAGTAACTTGCTCAAGGTTATCATGCAAGGTTATCTCTGCCTTTTTGATTGCCTATGGCATTTGCCTTTTGGGAATCGCCCCCTTAGCCAGTTGGAGTTGTCAATCTGGTATTTGGGTCTATGCTACACACCATTCTTGTCATCTAAGCATTGTGATTCACTTCAAAGAAGAATATGTAAAAAGTTCCAAGATTTTCAGACTCATTCACAAGAAATATTTTCCCCTGAGTTGTAGGAATAGCGTAGGCTCGGAGAGACCAGTGGCCATCTTTGATGGCACGAGGAGTGAAACTGCCTGAAAATAAAAACAGTATAGAAGGAAGAAAAGCTGAAGCATGGAGCAAGACAAAATTCTGGTGACTTTGTGTCCCTGGATATACTTTCTCTCTTTCAGTTATAGGAGTCAATGAATTCTCTTTCTCTGTACAATACTGTAGGTTGGGTTTTGTCATTTGTGTCATGCCAGTTCTGATTAACACAGCTCTTCAGTATGAAATAAGCATTATGACCCAGGTGACCTGACTGAAGGACCTGTATTCTCATTCACCAGTGGATACAGCTTCCCCTGCACAGGTAAAGATTAAGAAGAATTAAGAAAGCTGATTTGTTGAATTAGCTTATAAACTTCAATTAATCAAACAAAAATTTGTTGTATATGTAACTATATTCAAATGAGACAAAAAAGAAGCCTTTTAACTACTTGATTCATCCATACTTTTTTAAATGCAGGCAAGATATTCATTTCTACATCCCAACCTAATGAAAAAAATCAAGCAGGATTCAAAGTAGATTATGCATTCCATAACTGGGTACAGATGATCTGATGGAAAGCAGCTAAACACTTGTCTGGTAGCGGAGCGTTCCCATGGGGAAATTGTAGTGGAAAATCATTCCGTGATATATTCTTTGGTATATATATATATACAGATTTGCCCTCCATTGATTCAATTTAAAACAAAAATGAAAAAATTTCTAGCTAACTATAATAACTTGGGGGGAAAAGGAAAATTGGATTTCTTGCCATGAAATAAATACATAAATGTTTGGCAGTTGGTCTATCTCAGTATATTGAAGGGTAATGAAAACTATATGTAAAATCTCTAACTTTTCGTTTCTTTAGAGTTTTCCTCATTATTGACTCAGAACAGTATAAATAAAAAGAAAAAAATTAAATAAATGCCTTAGGTACCAGTAGGAAAAAAAAACCTATAAAACCTAATGATTAATGAAATAAACCTTCTGTAGGGAGCAATTGATTTCTACATTGCAGACATACAACAAATCGGATGAAGATAATTTCTTAGACTTTTGAAGGTATTAACTTTTGGCATGAAAGATATCTCCTGGAGAAATATATGACTAAATTAACCAAGTTACCAAGGGAAAGAAAATTAATTTTCAGTGAACTGAAGGAGCAAACTAACCATTGGCTCTGCACCATGCTGGAAAGCCGAACTACTATACTGCAAAATTGCTTCTGCTTTACTGACTTAGAATAAGTGTTTGTATAATTATATGTAGCTCAAGTTATTGCAAATTAATGCTCAAGGTTCATGCTCAATTTATATGACTGAGTCTTATATCATATTGTGCAATAAAATTCTCATTTGATTCCTCATCAAGTTTAAAGATGTTCTAGCTTAGAGCAAATGTAAAAATCACGTTGTCAAAAGCTGAGCCCATCTGTCACCACCGGAGGTCATCTGGTTTCATTATTTATTCTGCTGGAATGTGTAGGCAAAAATGTATGTTTTTAGGACTTAAAATGTTCCATATATATTTACAGTTGGGACCATATTTATAGTTTTTCATTGTTTTTACATTAAAACACAACCTTAATGCTAGTAACAAAAGGGTCTCTTCTCTCTGAAGTACAGATGTATATTTTTAATATTTCCAGAAAAAGAAGTTAACTCAGAGAGGTATCAAGAGGACATATGATATATGATCCAAGATTTTGTTTTCTTTTTTCATTTTTTCCCCTTAAAGGGTCTCTGTCTTTAAGTAAAACATCCCCCTCCATCCACTCTATTCACTTTTCTCAAACTCATGTGATGGCCCTGCAGTCAAGAGTATAGTTTGTAAGCTAGGTTTCAGTAAATGGCTGCATTATGGGATGGCTACAGTTCTGTATACTCATTAATTTATGAGTATGTCACAATGAAAAATATTCTAGGTCATATTTAGTCATCAAATGTTGGCATTTCTGTGGTGACTTTCCGTGATTCCAATGACAGCATTTAAACTTACAAGTTCAGAAATTTTTCTGGGGTAGCATTTACTAAGCAAGTCTAAGATAGTCATGAAAGGACATTAATCTTTCTCCACAAGTGAAGTGTAAAAGAAATATTACTTTGTATATACCATTAAATCAATTTAGATTTATCTCAGAGTTGCACTTCTCCTATGCTGGATGGGAATTTCATCCCAGTCATTTTAAGGGTATCCTCTTCAACTTACACTCAGAAATCAGGAGACCTAGGCACTACCTCCAAAATGAGAAAACGACTTTTAAGCTCCTGTTTACTATTTACTACTAGCATCTGTTTTGTCTAAGTCTGTAATTTTCTTTTGAAGTCCAGCAGTGCTCTGTTTTCATGCTAAATGTGGGATATAGAAATCTTTGCACCCAGGATCTGTTTTTTCTTTTTGGAAACCATTTTTGTTTTTAAAAACTATCACTTCTTTCAATCTTATTCTAAGTGTTTGGATGAAGCTGATTTTATCCTCAAGATCCATACATGTACATATAACCGTAGTCTGGCCAGTCAGCAGAGCACCTTCCTTTGGTTTACAGTGATTGGTTCATAGATGAACATGGGACAGATTCAGGGTTAATGAAATGCATGAAAAGCCTTAATTGGAGCAAAGGGACCTGCCTAAGAGAATCTCTCTCTTTCCTTTAAAATATGCAGTTCAGAGCTTGTACAATTCGAAGCTACTTAAGCTCAAGAGGGGAGGGCTTGCTGGATAATAGTGCTGATATTATGGTGACTAGAACTGAAAGAGAAGAGGGAATTGAATCCAGGGATATTATTTCAACGACTGATCAAATAATACCTAAACTTTTCCATCATGTCACTGAATAGATTGTCTTTCTGCTTGAGATTTGGATCTGTCTTTCTGTAACAGATATAGCACCTCCCTAGATATGTCATACAACCATTCTACAAAGACTAAGTCAACCCCCCTGGTCCAGCATGGAGCCGTCGTGAGATAACCATTACTTGTGGAACTTAGAATCTTCTCTTCCATTCCATAATCCATTTTCTCTGCTTCCTTGATTCTTAAAGACACTCTTTCTTCCAAACGCTGCGTGATCATCTAACATAATCTTTTTTATTGGCTTAGAGCCCAGAGATTTTGAGCTGACTTATTTCCTGGAATCAGATTGAATATATTAGGGAATGGTGAAGCTTGTTGTGGACCTCATATTTTTAACTATGTCAACACTCCTGTTGGCCAGTTTCAGCCCCCAGATTTTCAGAAACAGCAACAAAAGTTTTTCATTCAAAAGACAAAAAGTATCTGTGATACCACTTTACTTCTGAAGCTTTCTGCTCCACCAAAAATCCCTAGACTTTTAAACTCTGGCTATCTACTTTGATGGAAGACAGTAAAAGTGACAGAGAAACAAAACAAGAAAAGGAAGAACAGCAGATACTACTGTTTCAATAAGTTATCTTCATTCATTTTTCTGGGATGCCAACTAACTTACAATAGGAAATTTTTACTGACATATAATTGAATACTTAGTGTTGATGTAATTTTATTATATCTGAGGTCAACCTATATATTGATTAAAAAAGATCAATCTGGGGTGCCTGTGTGGTTCAGTTGGTTAAGGATCCATCTCTTGGTTTAGGCTCAGGTCATGATCTCAGGGTTGTGAGATCAAGCCCCCTATTGGGCTCCCTGCTCAGCAGGGAGTCTGCTGCTCTCCCTCTTCCTTTGGTCCTCCAACCCCCACACTCTCTCGCTAAAATAAATAAATCTTTTTAAAAAATAAAAAATAAAAAGGTGGGTAAACCCCATGATTTCTTGTGCCAACACTCACTAGGCAAATGTTTCTACCTTTGGATGAAGATTATTATAGGGAAATTTCCCAAGAAATGGGAATAGTTAATGATCGGTCCCAAAATAACACAGAGAGAATAAATAAGGACCCTCAAAAGATCAGGGAACAATTTATGCCACAAATACCCTTTTGAAGACCTATGGTTCTTGGAGACCAGATAAAGGTCATCTTGGCAAGAAGGAGGTGACAATGGCACAGGATGACCTTGGAGGAAGTGAGACATCATTTCTCTTCTCTCCAGCCCCTTCTTTTTCTCTCTATATGAGTTTGATAAGGCTGCCATCCCAAAGCACCACAGACTGCGTGACTTGAACATTTGTTTTCTTGGGGCACCTGGCTGGCTCAGTCAGAAGAGCGTGTGGTGCTTGATCTCAAGGTCATGAGTTTAAGCCCCACGTGGGGTGTGGAGATTACTTAAGTAAATAAAACTTAAAAAACAAAACATGTATTTTCTCATAGATCTGGAGGCTAGATCTATGTCTAGCAGGGTTGTCTGTGTCTGCAGGATTGATTTCTTTTGAAGCTTTTCTCCTTAACTTGCAAAAGATGGTCATCTTCTTTCTTTGTCTTCATGTGGTCTTTCCTCTTTGGTGTGCATGTCTGTGTCCAAATTTCTTCTTCTTATAAAAATAACATCCATGCTGGATTAGGACCGTCCTAAAGACCTCATTTTAACTTACTTACTTCTCTAAAGACGTTATCTCCAAATATGATTGATTTCTGGGGTGCCAGGGGTTAGGATTTCAACACATGAATGTGGGGGGCACATTTAACCTATAACACTCTTTTACTCTGTTCTTTGCCTCATTTCTTATGGCAAAAATTTCGAACCTCAATCCTGGGCTTTCTCATTACCTTCTCTATAGCTTATGTTAGAAATCAAAAAAGCTGAACAATGGAAGATCACTGCTGTATTAAGACTTTCTTTTCACTTCTAGCACTCATTGATTGATCAAACTCAATACCCTCCTATCTCACTCCATTTCCTCACATTTATTATCGACACATTACCCCTAAAGCTTCATTAATACTTTGCATCTGGCTAAACTCAAGATCCTTACATGTTTCAAACAGGATTTTCTTTGGCTGCTAAAATGGAAGTGGAAGAAATTGTGTTTATTTTTATCTAATCAATATAGCTTCTTGAACCAATAAAACTACAATTTATGGACAAAGTGTAAAATCAAATAAGGACTCAACTGTATCTTTCTGAAGTCAATCTATTTGTCGAACAAGTGCTCTACTAATCTTTCCAATTAACTTGTGGCTGCTGATGACATTACATTTCTAGTGTCACTAGGGATGATAAATGATCAGATACCAGGGGAACTGCTGTCAAAATAACACTCATTCTTTGATGAAAAATATCATCTTCATATTATATTACTGAATCTATTTCTTTTCTTAGAATTCATTAGCTACACATTAAGAAAGTACAGTGAAGGGGACGCTTACTATCTGTGTCAGAAAGTACAACACATAGAAAAGAGTTTTACTCAAAGGGGCAATTTGAGCAGATCTTCAAAATTAATAACAAAATTTTCCAGTCATGAGCCTGTTAATAGCATAATGTTATAAATTAGGCCATACTTTTTAGGAGAAAGGAAACAATTTTGTATGATGTTTAAAATGCTGTCCATAATACTTTAATTGTGCCCCTTGCTTCACCTCTACCCTGTTATATTCATGTTCCAATAAAAGCTGTAATTATTTATTGAAAGGTAATATGCACTTTACAAGCACTTTACATACATTATTTAATAAAACCCCTACATAAGTAGAATGTGATAGGTATTATTATTATACTAATTTTAAAGATGGAAAAACCTGAGGCTTGAAGAGTTTAACGGCCTGACCAAAGTCACATGCTAGTAAGTGGCAGTAACTAAATTTGAAGCCGGTCTGCTTGTCTTTAGAGCCTGAGCTCTAAACATTATCTTGTTGCCTATTAAGTTTTATTTGATGCCTTAGCACAGCTGTATTTAAAAATAAATTAGCTACTGTGTAAGTGAAGTGTTTCTTAATAGAATGGCATGTAATATTTGCTAGAGCTCATTATACTGTAACCTAGTCCAAAATTAGCAGTGCCTTACAATGCGCTGCACCATAGTGTCGAAAAGAAATGATAGTTTTCCAGTTCATATGCTTTGTATTTTGCTCTGCTTTTTAAATTTTCACCTGAATGAAAAACAATGAATAGCTTTTTTTTTTTTTTTTTTTTTTTTTAAGCTGTCTACGAGGTGCTGTGGTGACTGGGGCTTCAAAACAGTCCTACCATTTTCCAGCAAGAAGCTTCAAACAAGTTATACGCAGCTCTGTAGGAGCCAATAAATGTTCTATTATCATAAGATGTAACTTTTGAGAATCTTACAATTCACATACAATTCTCAATCTCAAGGTGTTAATTGCTTTTCTAATAATGGAAAAGGGGAAAAATATCTTTAATTAGAAGACTATAATGGATCTAGTGAAAGAAAGCAGACAATATTTTATAGAGAGCTCATTGTTTGATAATTATCATATACCAATCGCTACTACATCGTCAAGTATGGAAAATAAATTTTGTATTGATCACTGGTGAACTTTTTGTGACTTAAATAGTTGATTTCCAATGCCAACTGCCCTTAAATTCCCCGGTCAATAAAAAAAATACCATTTTTTGTCTTATTCACTCAAAATCTGTCCTACTGTTGATTTCAGGACTCAAACAGAAAATCTAGTAAGTTCTGCTATCAATATCATATTTAGTTTCAACTTGGGCTAATTCAAAGTGCAACTTCATTGAGAATAATTTCAGGCAGTGAAAAGGGGAACATCTGAAGACTCTTGCCCTCACCGTACTAGCCATGCCAAGGGGTAAACTGCAAGTAGGTGTCATTGCTCCCCAGTCTGTGGAATGGGTGACTTATTTGTATCTAAAATAAATCTCCGACCCTGCCAAGCCCTTCCAGCCATCAGTCCTCTCCCATGTTCTAAAGTTCAAAGTTTTTTGCTTTTGCTCTGCCACTAACTCATTTGCAACTGATGACCCCTATTATAATTGGCTATGTGCTCTGCCACCCTTGTTTCATAAGCAACAAATTTCAAACACCTCAACTCTGGGCAGGACGCATCCTTTGTCTTTCTAATTTGTCTGAAATTTGGATTTCCATCTGGGTACCGCATAAGGGTTTCAAAATTTAACTTATCCTAAATGATCTGTTTTTCACTCCTCAAAATAATTGCTTTTCCCAGGAGCTTGCATTATGGAGGAGATTATATTAAGGGGAAGCTCATTGTTCTAAGCAACAAATCACAAATTTTATAACTTATACAAGATAATTGATTTTTCATTTATGACAGTTCCCAAAGAGGTATTACTGTATAGACTGTGTCTAGAATCCATGAGGTATTATAGAGACCCATGTTTCCTATGTCGAAAAAAAAAATTGCACCAGAAAAGTTAAACTGGCAAGGAAATCTATTCAAGTGTATAATAATAGATGTCAAGACTATTATAATAGAAGAGAGACTCAACTAAACTCCATTGAAAAAAAAGACCAGAGAGTTTTTAAGTGCAAGGGTGAGCTAGTGGAGACATATTGGAGGACAGTAGTCTATGTGGTCAATGTGATTAGGCCATCTATGTTTGCTAATTGGTACTTTTAAAAGTTAGGCTTCTGGGGCCCATAGATGGCTCAGTCAGTTAAATGTCCGACTCTTGATTTTGGCTCAGATCATAATCTCAGGGTCAAGAGATGGAGCCCTGCCTTGGGCTTTGTGTTGGGCGTGGAGCCTGCTTAAGACTCGTGCTCTCCCCCTTCCTCCGCCCCTCACCCAACCACAAGCACACATGCTCTCTCTCTTAAAAAACAAACAAACAAACAAAAAAACAAACAAACGCTAGGCTTTTACTCTCCTACAGAGACTGGGATATAGAAGCTCTGTCTTTCTTGATGATTACACTTCAAAAGGATAGTTCTCAGGTTCTTGACAAACACATTTTTGGGTTGGAGAGGATGTATGTCTGAAAGAGGCAGAGGAAGAATTTATAATTACAAATACTCTAAAACAAATGCTCTAAGAAAAGGGAGGTCAGGGGCTTATAGTCAGGAAGCAAACTCTCTATAAAGTTTTGTCAAGCTGAAGGAAATCTTAAGGGGATTTTGGTCACTTCTTGGGTTTTGTATTATCCATGCATATCTTTGAAACTTTCATTGTTTTTTTGTATCAAAATGGTGCATGAGGAAAGACCACAAAGGATGCCCATGGGAAGTTTCATGGTCTAGTCCTGAAAGTGGCATGATTCACTTTCGCTATTATTCCACTGGCTAAACCTCAGACATGGGGCCGCATTCTCCCGCAAACGGGTGGGGGAAGTATGGGTAGCTGTGAGCCCAAGAAGAAAATGAAACTGGTTTGATAAACAGTAAGAAGTCTCTGCCATTGAAAGAGAAACATCTTGTATATAATTATACAATTGAATTGCATTATATGTTCTTTCTTTATAGACATTTATCATGTTGCTTTGTTTGAATGTTTACTTTCCAGACGCGAGCATAAGGCCCTTGAGAGCTGTGCTTGTGTCCTCTATTTTTGTTTTCTTAGATCCAAGAAAAATGTCATGCACATAGAAACCGTGCTGCCCAGCAAATATTTCTTAAATGAATCATTGTTGGTGAGAGGTGATATTTTGAGATGACTGTGAAAGTTGCTGCCTTTAGTCACACTTCACTTCACCACTTCTATTCCCTAATATCTTTAAAGTTCGTACTGCTTGTATAAATTCCAGTTGAAAAAAGTAATGGAATATGTAGTCAACCAATCCCCTTATTTCAGAATGACTTACACTTACTTATTTAGACATAATTTTTTAAAAAATCGCTTTATAGCTCAGTCAAAATTAATTTTAAAGCATAATTGAATTTTTATTTTGAACATTATTAATTCTGTTCTTTCTATCATTTTTCACTAAGCTAATGGTAATGCATTAAGAAAATACAGTCTTTTGTTTAGTTTCTTTTTTTTTTCTTTTTTTTTTCTCTGTTTAGTTTCTTAAGCAGGTACACCCATACCGATCCAGGTTCCTACTCTCTGAGTTTCTCAATTAAATAGCATCTGTCACATTTTTCTGCAATGTGAATCCCTAGAAAACATCTTTAGTGAAAGCCAGAATTAAATAGGGCTATCATCAGAACTCATAGGCAAAGAGAAAAGACAAATATAAGACCCCCTGATATGCTCAAATGAATAGGATATCCTGGGGGGAAATCTGGTCATTATTTCATGCTTTCCATGTGGCATGATCAGGCCTACCTCAGAATCAAATTCCAACTGTATTTCTATGACAGATTGTATTTACCATTCATGTTGATGTCATTCTAAATGTAATCTAATTGATTATTTAACATAATATCTATAACAAAATATTAGTGTTTTAATTCTACTGATGAAGACACCTAAAGCATAGAAAAGTTTTATGCAAAAGCACCAAGCATTCCATTAGAAAAATTAAAAGCTCTTCATATTTTGACAATTGCATAGCATACTGAGTCATTCTTAGCATAAATAAAATATTTTCATTCTTATGATAATTCATTTTCAAGTATGCACATGTAAAGAATTTTCAGAATCAACTTTATAGGGCTTGATTCTTTTTGTTTTAATATTGGGTTAATTCCATTGTACATTCCATACGGGCAATTCATTGCCAAGGTAGAAAGTAATAACTCTAGACAAGTAGTTAGAATCTATGCTTTCAATCCATTTCTCTTTCTCCCTTGTCACATAATTTAGAAAATATTTGTATCCTAATAACAACTTTCATTTATATTATGTTTGAAAATTTATTACTCTTGGGGCACCTGGGTAGCTCAGTTGGTTAAGCATCTGTCCTCGGCTCAGGTCATGATCCCAGGATCCTGGCATCAAGCCCTGGGTCAGGCTGCCTGTTCAGCAGAGTCTTCTGGTCCCTCTCCCTCTGCCTGATGCTTCCCCTGCTTGTGCTTGTGCTCTCTCTCACTCTCTGTCGAATAAATAAATAAAATCTTTTTTAAAAGAAAAGTAAAGAAAGAACATTTATTACTCTTTTCTTGTATATCCAAATATCTGCTTTCATAACCCCAGTGTGGAATTAATCAGGCAGTTAACATTTCCATTTTTACAGATGGGAGAATGGAAGCACTGAGGGATTTAGAAACTTGATCATGATAGCATAGCCAGTGTGGTGGATTGTGTTTTCCAAGATGACTGTAACAAGGCGTTCCATCCCACATGCTCTTCTTAGACAATGACATTGAGAGCTCCAAGCGTCTATGGTCACGCCTTCTGAATCTGGGCAGGCCCTTGGCCTTCAGTGGAACTGAAGCTATGTGACTTCTGAGGTTAGGTTATAAAAGGTAATATCCTTTCTGTCTGATCCTTGAAACTCACCTACCACAATGTGAGGAAGCTTAAACCTTGTTAAACGGCCCCCCGTAGGTGTTATAGCCAACAGCTAGCATCAATCAACAGACCATGAAGGAAGAAGCATTGGAGATTACTTCATCCTCAGCTACCACCCGACAGCAAATGTATGAGAAATTGCAAATGAGAGCCCAATCAACCACCAGAGCTGGAAGCAATAGTGATCAATGATCGCTGTTGTTTTAAGTCACTAAATGTTGACATATGTTCTGTAGCAACACTAAGTGGGAAAGCTAGTAAAGGTAGCTGAGACTATAACCAAAATCTTCTGATTACTTGTCTCCACTTCTTGTGATCTTTCTAGTACACTACACTACACTGGGTGGTGATTTGGGATCATCGAGCCCAGTGGCTGATTTTTTTGGTGCAAGAAGTTTTATTTATTATAGCATGGGGACAGAACCCATGGGCAGAAAGAGCTGCATTGTGATGTGAGGAGTGACTGATTACGCAGGGTTTTCTATCCTATGGAGGTGAAGGTGACATTAGAGCTTCAGGAAATTGAGTCTATGGGTTCCTGGAGGTCTGACTGTTATTAAGATTCTGTTTTTCTTGTAAATCATTAAGACAGTTACAAATTATAGTGTAGTTTCATGACTGTGATCTTTATCAGTTGACCATTTGTTTTTTCCCCCTGCCTTTGTTCTTATCCCAGCTTACTATATATATCCCACTTTAAGCTGGGGGTAGGGAGTGGGCAGTGGGAGGGTGGAGAGGTGGTGATTGTGGGGTGTCAGCTCCTGTTTTGGTCTCAGCTTGCCTTTTGCCCTCTCATCAGGGCAAAGATCTGCATGCCAAGATCTGCATAGGAAAAGTCAGGTAAAAAGTGAAAAATTCAATTCTGTAATTATGTATGGAACTAAACTCATTGCGGTGATCATTTTGCAATTTATGTACAGATCCTGAATCATTACGTTGTACACCTAAAACTTACATAATATTGAATGTCAAATACACCCCGATATTTAAAAAAATGAAAAATTCAGATACCCATCAGAAAGTTTTATTATACTTTTCGCAGCTTCACAACCAAATGATATATATCATTGATATAGTGAAAGATGCAGCTGGAATTTTTTCTCAGTTCTTGCAGTGACAATTGATGACTGTGGGCAAATCATTTCACTTCTGTTTAGCATTAAAATCAAACACTGTGGCACACCTCTAACTACCCCCTCAGGCAAGACCTTTACAAGAAAGTCTACTGAAAACAGCTCTGGTTTGCTTCTGAAATATTCAATATTTGTAGCAGCTTCAGAAGGACTATAGTGGCCCAGAGAACAGCCTTTCATTTTGTGTCCCCACTGCATGCTAACTAGCAAAAAAACCTCAAAACAAACCAAAACAAAAAAACACAAACAAAGCAAAACAAAACAAAAACCCCCCAAATGAAAATCTACTTAAGGCTATAGAGATTCAATAAAATTTTTAGGCGTTTATAAATTTTATCTTTATTCTCATTACCTTAATCCGTTATGAATTTAACCTAAAGAATCAAATCTTTACTTAAAAAAACTACTCTATAATGATATAAATATTTGCTGTTTTCTAGTAAAAAATACCTCAGGTATAATTTAAATACTTACTATACTTATTACATCTTAAAATCATTAAGGCTAAATCATGTTTGGGGTACAGGTTTAAACAAAAAATAATACAAGAAGAAAATACGTGCAAGGTTCATTGACATTGAGTTTGAATGGAAATTGAAGTTCTGTGTTCCAAAATATATTGGTGGACACTGAGCTCTGTTTCCGTGAGAGGCTTCTTTCTGCCACCCGACAAAACAGATAGCAAACAGGATTCTACATACTGGTTTGCATTTCTTTCAGAGATAGATATTCACAGTGACCTCCACGAATGAATGACCCAAATATTTTTATTTATTTTTTTTAAGGATTTTATTTATTTATTTGAGTGAAAGAATGAGTGAGAGAGAGGGGGAGAGAGCAAGCACAAGCAGGGCGAGAGGGAGAAGCAGGCTCCCCGCTGAGCAGGGGAGCCCGATGCGAGGCTCAATCCCAAGACTTTGGGATCACGACCTGAGCCAAAGGCAGATGCTTAACCAACTGAGCCACCCAGGTGCCCAGCAAAATATTCTTTTAAATACATAAATCAAGTAGAATCAACTCCTGTTTAAAGTTGTTCAGTGGCTTTTCCATTAGAATAAACTCCAAGTTTTTAAGCCTGGTACACACATGCCTCCATGACCCGCGCTCTGTCTCCTTCTAGAACCTCATCTCCTTCGTCTCTTCCCCTTGCTCACTGTGCTCTGCCCACACTGGTCTCCTTGTTAGGAGGCCTTGAACAGATCCTAGCATTTCTTTCACTTCCGGCCACGGCTGAAGCGCTTCTCCACCTACCTGTAAAGCACTGTCGGAGAGGCTTTCCTTGGCACAGTCTCCAAAATAACACGTCCCTGACCTTTCGGCGTCATTCCCCTGTAGGAGAGGAAAAAACACTTCCTCCACCTTTTTAGATCGACTCGCTGAGGCCTGCAAATTAAATTGACAAAAGCCAAGTTAACAAGAGAAAAAAAAATGTACAATTTTATAATGATTTTTGATTTTATGTTCACAGGGATTTTGCAGAAAAGAAGTAAAAAATCCAAAGAAGTGGGGAGACTTGCGACCTATGCATTATTGGAACAGAAAGTGCTAAATTATAGAGAAGAGACTGGCCAAAGGAAAGGGAGTTTGGGCCTCTGGGGCGGGCACGTTGTGGGAAAGTGACGAGCAGACACACAGGGGGACTAATGGCAGATACAGGGTATTTTAGCGAGGTCTGTTTCTGCAGACTCATCTTTGTCTTTGGTGATAGAGTGTTGCTTCTCTTGGCACAGGGAGGGCACCTTTCTAATGGGAAATATATGTCCTGCCTTTAGGCAGAGAGGGGGGTGACAGCTTTTCCTGCAGCTACTGTTTCTCAGTTGTCTTCAGCTCAAAAGAATCAATGTGCCCAAGTGGCATATTCTGGGATGGCATATTCTGATTCCTTTCACCGGGTTTATCTACTTCTTATTATCCGTTTAACATGGATTGATTCTTTAATTTTGTCATCATTCCGTTGCGCGACTCCTCTGGAATCCATGCAAACCGCACACAGACAGGGAACTTCTCAGGGTCGGTCTTGGCCCCTCCTGTGTGGACAGTTCTTACAACAGCCCTAGTGCGCCCTGCGGTGGTTTACACATCCCTCGTTCCTTTCTCCCACCTCTCTTACCCATCTGAACGTTTCCTTTGATGCTTCCATGCTCTATTGCTTTCTCTCTCCTCTGCGAGATAAAGATGTGGAAGGAATAGACTGTCAGAGGCAATTGTTTTAACAGAAAAAAAACTGGAAGTAATATCATCCAGAACGGTTTGGAGGCCACATTAATGAAGACTGCAAGTTCTAGAGCTCCAATACCTGCCTTGAATCTTGTTTTCACCGTTTACTAGGGGTATGTCTTGGGCAGATTGTTTAACGCCCTTAAAGCTCCATTCTTGTATCTCTCAAGTGAGAATGATAATAGTTTCTGTCTCCTAGAGGTGGTCGTAACGATGAAATCAATCAATACATTACTTTTAAAGGTAAAGCCGTTCAAAGATTGCCTGGCGGTCAATAAATGTTAGTTTTCTTTTCCTTTTAAAGAAATTATTAACAATTTCAAAAGGAGTCCAGAGCACTGGATGGACAATTTAGCTAAACTGACGGATGAGTAATTTAGCAACCGATCTGCTAAAAATAACAATAGCTTACACAGAGGCCGTGCATACGACGTTGTTTCCGGTAGCGCTCCGATGGCCTTAAGTCATTGCCTCTGTAATTCTCCTACCAGTGCTCTGAAGAAGCTGTTGTCTCCATGGTAACATTCTGGAGTCGGACCTAGGTCACACGATTAAGAAGTGACGGACCCAGAATCTGAACCTTAGTGACTGAACTCTAGAGTCCTTGTTCTTAACTAGTAGGTCATACTATTGTTTCAAACAAACAAACAAACAAACAAACCAACCCAAAAAAACCTCTCTTCAATCAATATGGATCTTGGAAATACAACTGATGAATTACTTCTTGTTAATATTTTTATACATGGGTATTTCTAATTTGTATTCAGTGACAACATGTTTAGCATGTTTCCTCCCAACTATTACAGGTGTATCATTTAATAAGTATATATAGGTTATTAATAATTTATAAAGAGAAAAAATTAAAATTTAATATTAAATTGCTTTTTTAAGACATAGAAAATATAAAATTATAGAAAACTATTTAGCACTCATTGGAATAATAATTTCCAGTTTATTGGAAATAGTCAGGATAGGGTTAGATGCAATTTAGAATATCCAAATATAAAACAGTGCCTTATATATTACAGGTACTCTTAATAGTATGAGTTCTTCAGAAAAATTCTCTTTCTTGTATAATCCCTCTTTATGCCTACTCCTTTGGAAGAAGACCATCTCTCTTTATTTGCCAGAGTTTCCATTAGACTACTTTAAGCTTGTGAACCTAACTAAAATTAAAAGTGTATATATATATATATATATATATATATATATATATATATATATATATAAGCTTATGTAACTTGCTTATAATACAGCTGCCTGGATTTTATAAAGACTATACTAAATAAGAAGGACTGTAATCGGATTTTACAATATCATGTGAAAGGACTTGGTGGGCTGTGTGTACTTTGAGAGTTTAACCTCAAAGTCATGGAGCTATGTTTCAATTATCCAATTATCCATAAAAAGAAGAGACTAAAATCTCTCTTTCTCTTGCTCTGTCTCTGTCTCTCTCCCCTCCCCTCCTCTTTGGTGCAGCCTCAGGTCATAGGACCATACTCTCCATTATGTGATGTTGCTGTTGCACCTGCTGATACTTGCTGATTCGCCTGATTCCTCAGTGATGTCCACTCTTCCACCAACCTGCAGCACACTCTGTTGTTTCGGTTATCAACTTCTCTGTAACAAACAATCCCAAAATGTAGTGACTTAAGATAATAACCACTTTACTTGATTCAAGATTCTGTAGTCAGAAATTTGGTCAGGGTAGGATAGGAGTAACTAATTCTACTCCATGATGTTGGAGATCTCAGGTGGGCTGTCTTGAACAGGTGGGGGCTGGCCATTGTAGCCCAATTGAGGCCAGATGTTTAGGGATTTAGGTTTAGTGATAAAGCTGGGTTCTTCAGGTCTCCTACATGTACCTAGCTTGTACTTTCTTGTAGAAAGGCGGTCTTACAGTCCCAAGAGAGGGCATTACATGAGGACTAATTCCAATGTGTATGTGCCTATCAAGTTTCTGCTGGTGTCACACTTTCTAATGTCTCATTGGCCACAGCAAGTTACATAGCTGACTCCAGAGTCAATGGGAGGAGACTGTATAAGGGTGTGAAAACTGGAAGGCATGGGTTTGTGGCAGCAATCAATATACCTGTGTACCTCAGTTTATCCTCTGAAGCCTAACAATTCACAGCCCTTCCATATGCAAAATACATTCTCCCCATCCCAAGACCCTCAATATCATATTTCCATGCAGTAGCAATATCATACTTTCTTATGGTTATCAAGCTTAGGCTCTTGTCATTTGAATCAGGTTCAGGTGCAAATGAAGACCCTTGGATGCAGTTCCTTGTGGGCAGCTGCTCACATGTGACTCCTTTCAATCCAGATATCTGTGAAATAAAAAGGGAAGCTTTCTAAAATAAAAAAAATAAAAAATAAAAAAAGGGAAGTTTTCTACCTCCACACACCCCATAGTTAATGATGAAATAGTAAGAGGAAAATGGCAGCACATGTTCCTATTTAAAAAAAAAAAGTGAGGGAACATACAAAACACAGTAGTCACTGGTCCACAGTAATTCTGAAATCATCCTGTTCCATACTGTCAGATGTTATTATTTAGGTGGTAGAAAATGGTCCTTAACTAGAGGCTGGTTCTGCTCCATGGAGTAGTTCTCCTTGGGTTTTTTCCCCCATTCCTTTGACTCTGTCTTTGTTTTACACAGGAAATGATACACATATGACATTCTTTGCCTGCTTCCTAGTCCCAAGGCCAATACCACGTTTTAGGTTTTTATTGTAACAGCACCACCCTTCTGGTATCAATTTCTCTTAAAGTTTTCTGTTGTCATGGACCATACCACCCCAAAGCTTAGTATATCAAAGCAAGAAATCCTTGAAGTAAAGGTCATAATTCTGTGGGTCAGAATTTGAGGCAAGGAACGGTAGAGACAGTATCTGCTTTATAATGCCTGTGGCCTAATGTACTAGGGCTTGAAAGGCCGAAGCTGATTAAAAAGATTGACTGGAAACAGACACCTGGGGTCTGGGGTCTGGAGTCTGGGTGGCCATTTGACTCCCTGGTTCTTCTTCATTGGCTTTTCCATGTGGCTAGCTTGACTTTTTTCATAGACAGTTGTCTCAGAGATCCAAGAGGTAATGTTTCAAGAGGATAAATCCTGTATAAGCACCTACCAAGCCTCCACTTGCATTGCACTTATCAATGTCCCACTGGTATGCAAGCCACATGGCCAACCTCAGAGTCACCATGGATGAGAAACAGGAGCATAAATAACACTAAGTGTGGTTTATTGGCAAACACAAATGTAACAGTTCACGCCACCTACTTGAGGAACCACTGAAAGCTGCACTGAATTGTACTTTTACCATTTAATTTAGAAAGATCCACATCTTGAAGATAAAGAACATGTCAATTCACTTCATGTACCAAAAGTTTAGTTGTTGAGCCCGACTCAAGTAGGGCTCAGTTAATATCTATTGGATAAGCTGAATGTATAAAATCTTTATACATAGCATTTCTAAGATGTGAGTTGCAAATTCAATCTCGGAAGATGTAAAAAAAGGGTTTCCCAGTCAAATTCTATAGTAAATTGGTTATAATATTGTTTCCCATACTCTATTCTTCCCTGTATATACATCTTTTATGATATAACTTTTATCAAGAAATGTTTTTATTGAGAAATGGAATCTATTTCTCTATCTCTTGAATCTTTGCTGCACTTGTGACTTACTTTGGCCAATAGAATATGGTGGAAGTGATATTTTGTCATTTGTAAGGGTAGGCCCAGAAGGCTTAGCATGCTTTCATTCTCTCTTCTGCAAGCTACCCCTGTTAGGACAACAAGCTCAGGCTTGCTTGCAAGAAGATGAAAGATGTGAAGCAGAGTTAAATTGCCTCAGCTGAGGATACTAGACTATCTCGTCTCTAGCTAACACGCTTGCTGATGAGAAGCATGGTGAGCCCAGAGATCAGTAGAGCCTGGTCCAGATGAGCAGAATTGTTCAAAAATCCATAGATTCAAAGTTTTGGGATGGTTTGTTGTACATCAATAGATAACTGATACAAATATCCTAAGAATTTATGACAGCCATAAGCATAATATTAACTATAAGAAAAGAAACTTGAGATTCAAAACAATAGTTAAAAGAACATGATGCCGGCAGGCCGGGTATGAGGACACAGACAGGGTCCCACGGAATCAGCCAAGAGTGTCCCTGACTGTGCTAGAATGGAGATCAAACACAAACCAGCAGGAGGTGAAAGCAGTATATTGAAGATATAGAGAGAGCAGATAAAAGACAGAATGTCTGGGAGACTTTTGTTGAGGATGGTGGTCTGGTGTACGTGTCCCCTCAGACATCCAGGAACTGGTAAGAACAAAGACAAGGGCTCAGGTGTTACTGGAGCCAGGCGGCCTTGGCATTGAGGTGTCTAGTGCCAGTGGTGTGGAATACACATATGATAGCTTCATCTGGTCATTCTCACCTGGTCCTTCCTTAAATGTTATCTATTCTAGAGAAATCATTAACTCCTTGTCCCTTACAAGGAGGACATATGCTATTTGCATTCTGATGCACATGTAGAGTGGGGTCAGGGTGCAGGTCCTAGCAAGAATAGAAGCAGGGAAAGGAGCAAGAAACAGATTTTTATGGACTCCTTCAGTTTCCCTGTCTCAAACATAATTCTGCTTAGCCAACTTTCCTCATTTTTTTTGGCTATGGAACATCAACAATCCTTCCTTGTTTTTGTTTTGTTTTAATATATTAAAGGCTACCTTTCTGCTTTAATAGTCTATAGAGCACACTTTGGAAACTTCTGTAGAATTCAAAGAAATACTATAACATTGAAAAGATAGTTTACCAGACAGTATAAAGTGGTGATGTTTTTAGTGTTTCCACTTGCTTTTAAATGTTTAATTAAATTTAAAACAATTAAATTTAAATTAATTTAATCAATTTATTAATTAAAATTGATTTAATTACTAAAGATAATTTAATTTGACTGAACTTGACTAGGTTTATTACATATATTTTCTTAAAGTACTTATTTCTCCCCTTTTCTGTCTTTGTTACAAATGCCTTCAATTCTCAAAGGTTCAATACAAAAAATTTTAAAAGGCTATTTTATGCCAGATATATGTGAGGATTAATCATTCACACCGAGTCATGTATATATCTGGTTAAAGTGTTCGATGGTAGATGACTTATGGGTCAATATTAAATTATACGTATAAGATGTTCTCAAAATGCTTCACACAACTGAAGAGATAAGAAACCAAGCAAATGGAATAGAAAATAATACTTTAGATATCAGTTGAGGGTTACAGTGCAAACTTTAATTTTCTTGCCATGCAAAAAATGACTGCTATGTGCTTCTAATATATAAAAGCTTATATACCTTTAGTGAATAAGGTATTTCCTGAGATGAAATCTTGTCTGATTTTATAATGATTTCTAGGGTAAAAATGTGAATAAAAGCACTGCTTTTAAATTTAAAGAACTTTAAGATGTTAATACCCAGTTGAATTTTACAATGAGAATTTGAAAATGGGTTTATTTTTGTAGGTTCTCTTTAAAATTATCATCTCTGCCATCTTTCTAGGAAGGTATCAGGCTTTTTGTAGATTTGCATTTTAAGATCTCTTGATTTTACAAGATTGTAGAGTTGTAAAATTTGACTTTGGGTCAAAAGTCAGGTCTAAAATAATTTAACAATAAATAATTAAAATAGATATAGACCAATAGTTATGAAGAGAAGTAAAGCCTCTTAGCAGAGGTTTATTACTCTTTGCAAAATAAATAACATTTGATCATAACCATTATTCCCCATTTATTTAGTTTTGTTATGTATTAATGCCTATGCCTCTAAGTTGTGCCAATATACGGGATTATTTTACTGATTAAAGGGAAGGTAAATAGGCAATTCTCCATGACTTTGAAATCTACATTTAATGATTAGTGAGTTGGTAGTCATTCAATTGAATAATAATAATAGATTCCAAATCTAGAGATTTATTCCTAAATATAATTAGAGATATGCTCAAGTATTTACATGTAAGAATATATATACATTATTATTTACAAAAATCAATAAAAGAAATAGTAGGAATCACAAAAGTCAGATTTATTGTCATATATTCTTAGAATGGAATGCTATGTATCCCCAAACCTAGTTTTCAAGTAATATTTAATGCCATGAGGAAATTCTGATGGTACACTATGAAGAAAGAATATAGTAAAGCAATATGATGCTTTATTATATATATTATAGTCTAATTTATTTATTGAAATGCTATATTATAGTCTAATTTATTTATTGAAATTTAATCACGTTCATACAATGAATGCTGGATGTGCAGACCCTGAACGTTTAAAGGTGATTATCCCTGGATGATTCATTAAAAGCTCTTTTCAATTTTGTATTTATACCTTCTTTTATTATATACATTTTCTTCAAAAAACAGTTTTTTTATGATAATCACAAAAGTTATTTTTTAAAGAGTAGTTGGAAGTCAGGTCCGCATGTTAAAATTATAAATTGGTGTCTCTAGTATCTAGGCACTTCAAAAATAAATTGCATCATTTTTTTCTCTAGCCACGTGTTAATGTTAACACATTTTCTATGCAGGTAAACTCTTACAAGGGGAAACTTTATATTTGCCACTATAAATTCTTTGATTAAAAGAGACTGTACTTCCATATTTTGGATCATTAATGCTTCATTAATTTGTTTAATTATGTGTTAATTTGAAAATATTGTCAAGCACTTACCAAGTGCTTTAAAATTAGGTGTGATGCATATAGCAGTCGCGTAGAAGACGTAAATCCCTTCCACCTTTATTGAGCTTACATTCACGTAACAGAATAAAAATATTGACTTCTGGAACATTTCTTTTTTTTGAAGATTTTATTTATTTATTTGACAGAGATAGACAGCCAGCGAGAGAGGGAACACAAGCAGGGGGAGTGGGAGAGGAAGAAGCAGGCTCATAGCAGAGGAGCCTGATGTGGGGCTCGATCCCAGAACGCCGGGATCACGCCCTGAGCCGAAGGCAGACGCTTAACCGCTGTGCCACCCAGGCACCCCTGGAACATTTCTGTGTGGGTTTATCCATTTGGATTCATCAGTGCATTCATCTTTTTCATTTGTGATAAAGTAGTTATCACAACTAGGTAGGATGCTACTTCACAGCACATGGTGGAGTGTATCAACGCTCAGTAATGACACAGCTTTAGTGTGGAAGATCATGTGTGGGTCTGAACCCAGGCTGCCCCTGTTTGAAAGGTGTTTGCTAGTGTATAAATTCTGGCCTAAATTTGCTTCCTTGCTTTTACTTTAGTTTTCTCATTCATAAAATGAGGGCATAATGGTATTTACCTCATAAAGTTGTAGTGAGGATTAAATGAGTCAACACATGTAAAGTGCTTTACAATGATGACTAGCCGGTATTAAATAAGACTTATTTATTGACCTCTATTCATTTGACTTTAAAGTTTTTTCTTAACTACAGAAATACTTTTAGTCTGAGCTCCCTTTTCAGTATCTGTGTGACTGCATTAGTGTAAGACCATCATGCCATTAGTTAGAAATATTGTAATAGATTCCTGACTGATGTTCAGACTAATGACATTGTCTCTTAATGGCTTCTGGTAAGAGTCATATTTTCTTGAGTGTAATTAGACAGCTATGTTCTATGTATATGTGACTATATGAATTATTGTAAGTCCAGAAAGTGCTTAAGTGATTTATTAAGTATTTCTGACTTTACGTATGTTGAGAAATGTATAGTATGAGACATCATGGATTAGATGCATAATAAATGGATAGCGATTGCCTCATAAAATTGATACTGGTGATAGTTTAGTTTTTATTTTCACATTTGTTATACATTATATATATTACATAATAATACAATGTTATACATTATATATATTATATATACACATTATATATATACACACATATATATGTCTATATACATATACATAACATATATAATGTATATATACATTATAACATATGAGGTTAATAGTTTTATGATATATAAGAACAAATTATTAGTGAGTTTAACCTTGCGGCATTAATTACTCTATATACACCAACAACTAACTTCTTTATCTCCAATCAGTATCTCCTTCCTCTTCCCCAAGAACCAACACTATACGTCTAAATCTCTGACTTCATAGGCCCATCAGTTACCTCAGATGTAACATCCAGAACTAAACACACTGCCTTTCTTCGAATCTAGTATTTTCAATGTGAATCAATAGCACACAATTCACCTTGCATTACAAGCTAGAAGCTTCAAAATCATCACAAACTCCTCTGTCCTTGCAATTCTTTTCTTTTCATGCGAATACTTAAATCATAAATGACATCTTTATTTTCTTCACCCTCTTCTGATACCCAATTTGTCTGCCAGGTGCTCCTCTTCCCTGGACTTCTGGTAACTTGGGGCTGGAGTTTCTTCTACCTCTAGTTCCATCCTTTTCCAAATTCCTCAATGATTCCCCATTATCTACAAAATCAAATTGAAATTCCTTGGCATTGCATCCAAGGCCATTTAAGATTAAGAACTTCCTTTCTTAACCTGTTTTGTATCTTGATTTTACAAGTTTTCTGTTTATACTTCAGAAATACTAAATAGTTTTTGCCCCTTAAACATGCCACACAGACCCTGGTCTTTTTATCATTGCTCCTACAGTCCCTCCTGCTAGGTGTGTCTTTCTCTTTATTATTTTAGCAAGTTTCCATTCATTTTATGAAAAGTGAGCTCAGATATTACCTCCTGAACATTTTCTATTCTACTAAGTTGGCAATGATGCCAAGTGTATCTCGTTCATACTCTCCCCACCCCATAGGCTTTATCACCTAATATTGTAAATGGTGGCTTATGTATGTACAGTTCCACACTAGACTTGGGAGTAAGGACCATACTTTCATCTCCATGTATCAGCAGAGTGTATATTCCAGTCCCTGACACAGGTATTCAATTCCAAGCTTAATGAGAAGCTGCCTTTCTAAAGTGTGTTGGGGAAGATGTTAAATTCCCTAAATGACGCCTTATATGTTCTTTTTTTTTTTTTTAAGATTTTATTTATTTATTTGACAGAGATAGAGACAGCCAGCGAGAGAGGGAACACAAGCAGGGGGAGTGGGAGAGGAAGAAGCAGGCTCATAGCGGAGGAGCCTGATGTGGGGCTCGATCCCATAATGCCGGGATCACCAGAATTCCAATGAGACTTAACTTCAGCAAGTTCTTTTGGCACTTTCTGGTAAACTACACACCAGCTTTTCAACCATCATAATTACAATGGCAAACTGAACAAAACAAAAAAGGAAGGCATGTATATTTGCACACATATAAATAATATCTATTCACACTAAAATTTGCACTGCAACTCTTGCATTCAGAAACAAAGTCCTGCAGAAGATAAATATATTCAGGATTTTGATGGGCTTATGGCTCACATGGCTTTCTGCTTTGGGTAGCCTCTGCTAGTGGTCATGCTGAAAGAGTTGTGGGAGCTGATTCTCAGTATTAAATCTTTTTTTTTTTAAGATTTTATTTATTTATTTGACAGAGAGACAGCCAGTGAGAGAGGGAACACAGCAGGGGGAGTGGGAGAGGAAGAAGCAGGCTCCCAGCAGAGGAGCCCGATGTGGAACTCGATCCCAGAACGCTGGGATCACGCCCTGAGCTGAAGGCAGACGCTTAAGGACTGCGCTACCCAGGCGC